>NW_026000108.1:19341470-19391864 GCF_001458135.2 Marmota marmota marmota
AAATGGGCCACTTAATTTGTGTTCATAATAGAAGACCCAAATTTGGAGACCTAAATGCATGAATTCATCTTGAGAATAAAAAAAAAAACAGATGAATTTATGTATCTGGTGAATGGAAAAAAACAAAATTCTCAGCACAGCCTAAACAACTTCTAGGATGACTGCATTTGGTTCCTTTAAACAAAATCAATAAGGAGAGACTCCATTCAAATAACCCTGTTTCAGAGAGCTGGGAAACTTGGCTCTTTCTCTGTATGGCCCATGAGCTATTTAAAGAAGAAACAGAGATTGGAAAATCTTAAATCGTTCACATCTCACTGTGGCAAGTTCATGTAGACTTACATGTGTAGGTGCGTAGGTTTGATATGCAAACAATAATTGAGTGTCTCATTTCTACCCATTTCTCCCCATCAGCCACCTAAGAAAACCTTGGCTCGTGAGCACTCTCCAAACTGGCCCGATCAAACTTCCACAGATCAAAAAAGTAATTGTATCGGTCTAAAAGGGCCTGGTTTTTTTGATTTCTGCTGACTAGACATAAGCAGAAATTCTGTTTATGTCAACAAAGCATGCAATTAAGGAGAATGGACGATGATGTCAATATGGACTTTAAAACCACCATGTACCTTGGGAAACATTTCCCAGTCAAGCACCACTCCTTCCCAAACCTGAGGGCTAGCCAGAGAAATGCCATCACAAAAATGATCCATATTCCCGGTTGTGTGATATCCATCCCCCACTCATGCTATTGAATGTGTTGTTTCTTTGCAACTCAAATCGCCAGAAAGGAACTGAGGTTGGTTGGGTTCACTGAGGCCCTACCGCGTGCTGGACCTTGGGACAGGTGTGTTGAATCTTTCTTCTCATCCACATCTAGCCTCATCCTCTCAGATACACCTTTGTGGAGACTCTCGCTTCTAACCTAATCCCCGCCACAGGCCCGTGAGGGAGACGGCATTCCAGTTTCACAGCTGAGGGCATGGAATGGACTCAGAGTGGGTAAGCAACTTGCCCAGCATCAATCAGCTACCAGAAAGCAGATCCAAGATTCAAATCCTTGTTGGTTGTCTCTAAAGTCAGAGGCGATGTGCATCTTTCTGTCCAGAAACACCCAAACGATGCTCCCACTCATCCACTTGCCCCTGGCTTCAAACGAGGGACTTTCATTCCCATCTTGAAAGAGTGGGGGAAGGGGACTACAGTTCCATCTTGTCAACATACCTCAAGTCTCGGGAGAACAGATGTTGCCTTGCACACAGGACGGGGCCAACGGGCCAGCACGACTGGGCCCTGGCCTGGGTAAGGCTGCGGGCCCCACGCGGCTCTGCCTCCCGCCCTCGGCTCCTTTCCCAGGAGGATGGGACCAGCCAACAGGGCAACTGAACTCACCAAAGGCTATTTATGATCTGCGCGAGTCTATCCATCTTAGTGAATTGCCTGGGTTCTTCATCTCTTCCCTTCTGCCTTTCCCCTGGATCTTTCCTCTGCTCCCACACTTTTGCCAACAGGCAGCCAGAAGACACAGAAGGCACATGGGAGCGCCGTGATGGAGTTTAGGAGCACCAGGCAGGATGAACGTGGATGCTCTTGGAGTTTTGAGGTCATCCCTGTATTTCAAACGCCCACATCATTCTTCCTGCAGCTGACTGACTGAGGGTCTTCCTATGCTGTGCATTGCCCACGGGGGCTAATGAATACCCCTGGATGGCTACCTGACAGGATGTGGCCACTTAGAGAGGTTCCTGAACAAGACGAATGCAGTGACCGTCTGGCAATGATCCTTACATATACCTACGCTGCTGATGTCCTCATTTCTTTGTCCCCTGCTTGTCTAACAAGCGCGAATGTCCATTCTGAATATTTCATCTCTACCGCTGACATCAATATTGGCCATTAAGAGATTTATTCTCTCACTCAAGAAAAAAAAAAATCAGACACTGGAGACTAGAGCTCAGGGTGGACAGAACTGCCGTCTAGAAGCACCATCGCCACAGAAGGGGCTGCTAAGTGTTAGTGGGGTCGGTGGGGCAGGGTGGGCGAGTCCTGCATCGAGCAGGCCTCTCAGCGCCGGGGACCTCAAGGGAAGCCACTCCAGTCCTTTGCTTTCCAGGCCCTCACCCTCTGGGGGGAAGCTCCCTGCATCTTGACCTTTGGTGACCTCAGAATTTTCTGGCAGTCGCTGGAACCAGGGACCATCTTTTCAGAAATCTGCTTGGCGTCGTTCCGTGACTGATCTTTCAGGCCTCATCACAATTATCCATGCTTTGGCAGTATCCTGGCTACAGTCACAGTCCTCACGGGCTGATGTGAAAGGTTGCTCTGTCCCAGCTGGTGGAAAAGGCAGGATTCCCTGTCCTCGTTACCCTGACTCTGGGGGCATGCTCCCCAAGGGGACAGGGGCTCAGGGCCTTCTGTGGAGAAAGCCACTTTCAATCTTTAGCTCTTGTGAACAGACTGACACAGAACAGGGCCTGGTCCCCAAATCATTGACAATTGGGCTCTGAATGCATCCCAGTGAACATTTGCTAGACACCGGGACACACAGCCACACAAACTAAAATGCTAGCCGTCCAGTTGCCTGGGGACTATATAAAGACCCACTCCTTTACCTCTCCATTATTGATGGCAAACATTTTCTGGTTTGTCTGTCTGTCTGTCTATTTTTTTTCCCTCTCCCTAACATCCTGCTTCGATTCTGTGGCCTGTGCTTCCTGCTTTGTGTATTTCAGTTTACTTTAGAAATGACCTCACATCCTGGCCAACCACACAGTAGCTAATTGCTAGAGCTTTGCTAATGGACCATACATTATGCACGAGGGGAATGGGTTTCATGCAGCAAAATCCAGAAGGCAAAAAACTAGCATGGGTTAAAGCCAAGGCTCTAGAGTTTAGATAGATTTGGGGTTAATTTCAGACTGTGTGGCTTGGGGCAAATGACTTAACCTCTCTGTGCCTCCCTTATCTCATCTGAATAGAGATCATAAAAGCTCCTACTTCACCAGGTTGTTGCTAAGAATCATATTAGCTAATGCCTATAAATGACTCAGTACAATACAGGCTATTGTTACTTTGTTTAGGCTTCCAAATTTCAGAAGTGCTTTCTCACTCCACTGTCTACATATACTTGAGACCCTGACTGGCTTTTCTGCTCCACTTCTACCCTCCACCTGCCCACTTCTATCCCCCTGAACAATTTCCTCCTCCAGGGAGCCTTCCTTGGTTCAACAGACTGTTCACAATGATGCATCTGCATTGCTTCTCAATCTTTTCACAGTGCTCATCACATAGCAATACTAATATTTTCTCCAATTCACACACCAAACCTGTCTGAGATCAGGAGGCCTTGCCTTTTGGAAGTGCCTCAGTTAGGACACACCTGGAGAACAAAAATCCCGAGCATGTGGCCAGACACTGGAACAAACTAGAGACAGCCTTCTGAGTCAGGCCTTGGCTTCCCAGGGTGCACAAAACCTTCTCATTCCGTTGCACAATGGCCCTTCTTGCTTATCAACGTCTCTCTTTGGTATCGTGAGCCCCTGGGAAGGAAACAAGCACAAGCAGAAAGCACTGACAGGTCCCCCTCCATGATGATCCAAAACTCATTCCTTCGCCGGCTGCAAGACATTCGTCCATGCTCTAGTTATTTTCCACATTACAGTATTTCTATAATCTCTTTCCGGAGCTCTACCTCACCGCGTCCCTATCTCATTCCAGTCTACCACATCTCCAGTCTATCATTTTCCTTCGCTGTGACCCCTTCTCCCCAGTCCCCTCCGCCCGTGCAGAACTTCTGAGCTGTTCCATCCTCTGCCTCGGATCAGAATCACTCAGGCCATTAGGGTTTGCACTCGTATCCCTTGATTTCTAGAACTCTCGAGAAGTGGTCCCTCCTTGCCAGCTCCAGAGATTTCCACGTGGAACTTTCCAGACCACCTGTACGTGCATGTCTCGTGCTCAGCTCTACCACATCATTTCTGCTTCTGTTTGGATAACCAGCAGGGCCTTGTGGACAGGGATCATCTGTTTAAACTGAAACCCTGCCATTTGTTGTGGCAGTTTTATTTATGAGCTTGTGTGCTGTAACCCTGTGGCATAAATATTAAATAATAATATCCTCTGGGCGAAAAAAAAAATCACTCATGTTAACTGACAACTTCTTGTGAAAACATGAACTAAATCCAATCACGGAATTTGGTATCGGCTAATTTTGAAATACGAGCGAAAGCATGGGTTGCTCAACAGGTAGATACAAAGGCAGAAATACGATTTGCATTTTTACACTCTTGCTTCAAGAAATGAAGCATCCAATAAGTAGAGTGTTTAAAAAAAAATCTTCAGCTGAGTGGCAAATTTCTTCAGAATCAAATTCTAATCCCTGCCAGTATCTCCTGGGGAGTTTTGAGCTGCTAAAAAGAAAGACTCCAGATAATGACAATGATACATAAGTGAAAAGAATTCTGGACAATGACACTGCTCAATTTTTTAAAAAACATTCTGTGAATTTCCTATTACATCAGTTTCATGATTCAGCAGTTTCCATTTCATTTATTTACAGTAATATATGGCGAGATAACCCGGGGTTTCTGCAGGATCCTGGAACATAAAGTAGGCTGGGCAGCAAGGGTGTCGCCTTCTGTAAATCTACTATTGTTTGGGAGAATTCAAAAACAGGAGAAAGCAAGCCATCATAAAGGAACTGAGGAATATTTCCCCACTGTGTTCTGAGGGTCTCAATAACTCTGATATTTAAAATGAGTTGGTTCTGAAAAATAGACTACTGCCATTTAGTTGATGAGTGAAACAGGAGCCAAGAAGTGGGCAAATTGCAAACTGACGTACACAAGCCAAGCACATTCTCTGAAATGACAACGTTCAAGACGCAGCTAAAGTCACCACTCTGGCGGTAAGCGTGTTACAAAGAACTAGATTTCTTTCTGGCATCCGCAACTTGGCTGGAGTGACCACGGACGAGTTAAGGAGCGCTGGAAACGCGAGGTGCGTTGGCACAAAACCGTCCGGGCCATGAGGACCCGGTGGAAACTAAAAAGGGTCGAAGCGGTTGGTAGGTGCTGAAAGCCAGAGCCGAACTTGAGCACCGGAGGGAAAGGAGCCTGGAGAAAATAAGAGGGAAGCCCAGGAAGGCTGGGAGGGGGCTGGAGAGCAGTGCGCGGTGGGGCGGGGAGCGATCTCCGGGTAGCGAGGTTTTCAGACTGAGTGGGGGACAACAGGGGATCCCGAAGGGGACCTGACCCCGGTCTACGACGAGTCTGAGAGGGAGAGCAACAGACACAAGCCGACAGAAGCAAGTCCGATGCACGCGCCCGGGTCCGCGCCCCGGTACCCATCCCAGGTGCCCGGAGCGCCCGGGGCGCAGCGGCAAGGAAGAGAGAAAACTAGCAGCGCCGTCCCCACCCCGTACGGCTGGGGTCCCAGGCCGCCCCCACCCGCGTCCCGGGAGCCCCGCGCAGAAGGGAGGACCCGAGCGGGGTCCGGCGCTCACCAGGTAGCAGAGCAAGAGCAGCGCGCAGGCAGGGCGGCCGCCGAGGCCCGGGGGGACACCGCCGCTCGGGGGAGCCATGGCTGCGGCCCGGGGCCGACCGCGGGCGGCGGGGGTTGCTGCTGCTGCTGCCGCGGCCACCAGAGCCCCGTGCTGCGCCGCTGCATNTCTCCCTGGCTTCTCCTGCTGACCCCCTCTTTCCCCACTTTCTCCCGTGTCCTCTCTCCCTAACTCCCCTCCCTTCTCCTCTTCCTCCCTCTCGCCGTCGCCCTCTCCCACCCACCCCTTCTGGCGGCCGCGCAGCCCAGTTCCCGCCCGTGCAATGGGTTTTGTTGGTTGGCTTTTGGGCAGGGGCGCCATTCCCGCAGGGCGAGCGTGCCCCCTGGAGTTGTGCCACGCAGCGGCTCAGCTTCAAGTCCTCAAGGATGGATTTTGACCCCTGCCAACCTCCACCTGTCCACCTGCAGGGCTGTGGCCGCCCTCCGACTCTCGCGCTTTCACCCGGGCTGCGCCCCACCCTGCAGGCTGATTGGTGACACGTTCTGGATGTTTCCCGAGGGTTTTGTGCGGTGCAGCCGCCGCTGCCGCCGCGCTCTTTGTTTTAATTGTCCAGAGTATTGGCGCCCGGAGCGGGTTTGTATTTGATTTGCATCCCTGGGCTCCGGCTCCCACTTTAGACTGAAAAGAAAATGAATTAATTAGGCCAGTCCAATCGTACCCATACCACAAATGAAAGGGGTGAGGCCCTTGAAGTGCACCAACAGCTTTTAGAAAACCAGGACACATCCTTGGCCTCAGGGACGCAGGTTGGGACTGGCTGCTCGCCGGCCCGGGTTCTGTGGCCAAGTGGAGAGGGACTTGGGCGCCCTGGAGTCCGGGAAGCGCTTGGCCGCTGGGACAACTGGTTGGAGGCCCAGAGCTGCTGCTCTGAGACAGTTAAGCTACCTTCGAAAGTTCGCAGAAGCTTGCCTTTGGCACTGGCGGATTTGTGCCGTTTGGAACTAATAATAGACTGGGAGTCCGTAGAGTTGCCACTACTGTGGGTCAAGTCACCACAGGAATAGGGCCTAGACTGGTGGTGAAGATGCCATGCCCAGGGTTGAATAGAAGGTCCCCTGAGCCTGGGCGTGCCCCCAGCCATCTCATCCCAGGCCTGGCAACACTGGCGATGTCCTGGCAGCTGAGTCATCCCTTACATCTTTTTTGTTTTTTTAAGTAACCTAAGAGCTGTTGCCCTGTGTGAAGCCCCTGGCCCCCAGGTACAGACTCCAAGGTATTTACACCAGTGTTTCTCAAACTTCCACCCTGACCAAACAGCCGGAAGGATCCTTAGAATGGGTGACTGGAGTCCGCCCACAGAATTTCAGGTTCAGTGGTTCCTGGGTGGGGCTTGAGAAGCTGGCTCTCTGCAAAGCCCTCAGGTAGCACCCATGAGTCCAGAGACCCAACTTCCAGAACCGGTGGCTTGTAGGAAAGGGGACTCCTGCCCTTTCTTAGCTAGCTGCCACTGGGAAAATACTTGGGGGGGGGGGTTTGACAGATGTTCCCACTATGCCTGTCCCACTTCTGCAGAAACAAAGCATTTAAAATTCTCCCATGTATGTAATGTAGAAAACTATTTATGCTGCTGAGTGTCCAAGGGAACAAAAGAGTAAGTGGCTTTGTCCCAGATCCTATCTATATATTTTTTTTCCCAACAGGCCAAAATACAGACCATACTTAATGCAAGTGTGATGAAGCTCATCAGCGGGTTCAGGAGAAGGGGGCTTCTTCGCACTGCAGTGTTCCTGGGGTTTCCACCTGTCTTCCTGGGTATTTCTCCTGAATTTTTCTGCTCCCTCCTTGCACCCAGACTCCCTTGGTCTGAATGTGAATGGTTCCCTGCGGTTGTTTGTAATCAGGATTCATGGAATTGCAGTTTTCAAAGCTTTTGTGGGCTTTAAGCCTTTGCATTCACTCAAGTGCCGTCCATGCAGAGGAGCCCTGCAGGGGGCTGGCTATATTTAACCTGGTTCTCTACTCCCAGTTGCTCACTTACTTATCTTCTATTGCTTCCCTGCTGCACATGGGGCACCACCCAGGGCCCTGGGAATCCAGGACCATCCTCTCTGCCAAGAGCAACAGGCGTGCAGAAAATTGGCCTCCAAAGTACTGGAGTCGTCTAAAAGGGACTTTGGGGTGGCTGTGCTTCCCAGGGAGCCGAGGCTGACAAATCCTGTATGGGAGAGGGCAGAGAGAAGGAAGGCCAGGACCTCTTTTCACAGTGGAGCATGACATTTAGCTCTGTGAGACAGTTGCTTTTTCTTATGGTTTGTTAGTCATTTGAAGTGTGTGGTTTGATTCCAGAAGATCCTGTATTTAAAAATAAATATGTTTCTCCCATCACCCCGTGGCAGGGCTGATATTCCACCATTACAATTCATTGGTTTGAATTAAGTTTTAATACTGCACTAAAACCCAAAGGCCCCAGGGGGAGAGTGAATGAATCTGGCCTCCTTCATGCCTGTGAGCCACTTTATCACGTCCCCTCTAAGGAGACAGGAGAGAACAGTCCCACACCCCAACACAGAAAGGGACCATGGCAATGAATCTGGAGGAAGGGTGGGACCTCAGTCTAGGCAGCTCAGGAGGAGGACGAGTCAGAGGCCTAAAGTAGAAGAGGGAAAGAGGCCCACAGCTTGCCTTGCTGGACCCAGCATGGCACCCTGGGCCAGTTGCTCTTAGACTCTGAAATGGCCTAAGATGAGTCAAATTTCGGGAGCTGATGCAGTCGGCCGACTATTAACTTGTCAAGTACAAATATATTTTTTAAACATCTAAAATATATTATCTTCTACCAACATAATTTTATTAGAAGGGGAAGGGATTTTTATCATCAGAAAATAGAAAGAAACCAGCATCATAAAAGCTAGTCTTGCCAGGTGTGGTGATGCACACCTATGATCCCAGTGGCCCAGGAGGCTGAGGCAAGAGGACCGCAAGTTCAAAGCCAGCTTCAGCAATGGCAAGGTGCTAAGCAACTCAGTGAGACCCTGTCTCCAAATAAAATACAAAATAGGGCTAGGGATGTGGCTCAGTGGTCAAATGCTCCTGAGTTCAATCCCCAGCACACCCCCCCCCAAAAAAAATAAAAGATAGGCTTTAACCAGAATATAATTGTACTGTGAAAACTCCTGAATTCTTCTTATCCTTCTGGGTTAGCAGAAATGTGCCTTTGGACTGGCAATGTCCACATGGGCACTTAGAAACCATGTTAATTGGTGCTATGGATGTTTAAGGTAAAGGGATTTGTCCTCACAGAGACAGCTGACCTCTGCGCTGGAAGAGGTGTGGGGGAGGCACTCTGTGGGAGTGAAAAGTGTCCTTTTTACCCACTTCTCTCCTACATAAATGGCTAGGACCCAGGCACATGCCACCAGCCCTAGGGAGTAGTCCCTTCTGACCTCAGGTCAGGGCACAGTTGGTCAGTTCTCCCTATGGCCATTGGCCAACTCTGCCAGGTATTGTGGTTTGCTCTCAAGTCTCGAAGTGTCGTGAAAGCAGGGCTTGTTTCTCAGTCACCTCTGTGTACCCACGCCATGGCTTATAAACACAAGGTTCTCAGAGGTACTCCTGGCTAAATGGAACCCATCCTCTTCATTCCTGTTACTGTTTCCCTCCCCGCCCCCACCCTTTTTAAACCCACTGTTACCTCCTGGTCTATTTCTACACTAAGGTTCTCTGGGATTCTGGAGTCCTTTTTGCCTCCCCCTCCCCCTCCTCCTTTCTGTGATTTCAGTTATTCAAAATGAAGATGAATGAATGGCGACATTTGCCTTTCATATCAAAATAGAAGAGAAGAAAGCAAAAATAGAAGAGAAGCTTGCTTTCAGGCTATATACTCACTAACCCAATAAGGAAACGGTGGCCTTTTCCCCTCCCTCTGCTTAGGTGACCTCTGGAATCTGGCTAAGCCCTGCGTGCCATTTCTTCCTGTCCAGCGTTTTCATTTTTGTTCAGGACCCTCGGCTCCACCTTCCCTAGATCCATTTCCTGGCTCTGTTCTTTGTTTCACATTTACCAGTCCCCTCTTGTTCCTTCTTCAGAACATTCCACCAGATTCCGTCCTCTTCTCCTCAGCCTCAGCCCCATCATCTGAGCCCCTAACCTGCCTGGGGCTCTGCGTGGGGGCCACAGAGACAGCCTGGCTCTGAGCAGCTGCAGGGAGGAGTTGGGAAGCGCCTGTCTCTTTGCCCCAGAGCTCTTATGGGAATGTCGAAGGTCTCTGGATTCACTGGGTCGGCAGCCCTGGCATGCTCCAAAATGAGCTCTATTTCTGGGCCTGTCAGATGAAATGCTGTTGCTCCTGGTTATTTTTGGCTCTTTGCCCTTCTGAATAGGTGCATATTCAGCTCAATTCTGGCCCCACCCTGAGCCGGGAAAGGCAGGCAGCTTCCCTGAGCCCAGCTTTCCGGGTTAGTCAGGAGCACTAACCAGGAGCTCTCCAGGCTGGGCATGGGTTCTCAGTGCAGTGTCCAGGTGTGCAGCAAGGGAATCCACTCTCTGGCCCTCTTGGGCCACTGATGAAGAGCTTTGTGGGCTGAGCATCCCTGGGAGGGTGCAGCCAAGTGTCCAGAGCCTTCTTGCTCATCCACAGTCACAGTCTGCTTCTTGCCCTTCTGGGCATAGTTGCAGAAACTCTGAACATCTTTGGGGGATTTGGGATGTGATGAAGGCAATTTCAGGCTCAGCCAGCATAGAAATACCTGAGAATCTGAGAAAGGAAGGTACTTGGGATGCAGAAGATCAAGGGTGCATGTCTGCAGATGTAAGGGTGTCTTGGGGCGAGTGTATTCAGATCACATGTGTAAAAGGAGTGGGAAGAAACCCACAGATCCTTTTGGGACAGAGAGTGAGGGGAGAGAGTGACTGGACACATGGGAGTTGGGGGGGAATGTCACTGAAAAGAGAGCAAGCGCGTGTGAGGCATTAATATCAATTTAGGACTTTCAGTCTATCTGGTAATATTCTATATAAAGCAAAACAAAACATCAGGAGCAGCTGGGATACTTAGCAAGAGCCACATAAAATCAAGAAAAACATAGAGAAGGGACAGCTAGACAGGGTCCTATTAACAGCTACAACTCTTGACTGAGAGGTTTTTAAAAAGTTCTTATCAAGTATTGCTTTGATTATTAAATCATTAATCTCAAGGACAATTCTGAGGGGCAGGCACGATCACTATCACCAACCTCATTTTATAGACAAAGAAACTGAATCATATGGAAAGTCTCAGGTCCACGGTCAGGAAACAACAGCCAGTTTTGATTCTGGCAAATGTGCTTATTTATTCATTTATTTATGTATGATTGAACCCGGGGTCATACACATGCTAGGTAAGGGCACTACCACTGAGCTATACTCCAGCCTGAGCTCTGGCAATTTTGTTCAAGGGCTTCACACCAAACCACCATTGCAAAGGGTGGATGGAGAGGCAACCTGTGCACAGAGATATCACACGTGGGTTTTGGACTTAGATCTTTGCCAGCACTTCCCCAGGTGCTTGAGAGCTCAGGTAACACCTGTCCAGGGACCAGCCCACCTCTTCCTTGAATGAGTCACTAGTTACTTTTAAATCTGAATTTCTATGTCTCTAAAAATAGGAATCAAGTTGCTGATCTTGTCCATTTGCTGAAGCCAGGTAGTGTAGCGTAGTGAGAGGCATGGTGTCTGTAAGTGGCAAGCTCTACACAAGAGCAGAGCATTGTTTGTATATTACTCAGGCTTGTCAATTTCTAAAAAAGGCTCACAAAGAAAGATACATCTCCTACACATATTGGAAAATAGAAAAAGACTTATAAATACCAGTGGTAGCATGTCTCCAAAGATGACGCACCCATGAACCACATCCCCCACTGTAATCTTGACACAAGTATCCCCCTATATTTCCCCTGGGAGAAGCCAGCCGCTGTCTGTGAGCTGTGACTACCATCATGATGCAAGAAAGACGGAGTAACCCATGGAAAGAGAGAGAGAGCTGCTTAGCCAGCCTCCAACTTCCAGCCTCTAGCCTCCAGCAACATGGCACACCATCATGAATGCTAGAGAGTCCCCAAGCCAGAACTGCTCAGCTGAATCCTGTTAACTCAATGAATCATGAAGGATAAAAATGTCATTTTGAACCACTAAGTTTGGGGGTAGTTTGTTCACAGCAATGGGTAATATTAATATTTTAACTGAACTGTATGGTTAGCTCTGAGCTTCCAAGCATTCAAAGCAAAAAGGGGAACAGGATGGATTGTATGCACCTATTATCTTGAGGTCCTGTGATTGACTTGAATGGAGAGTTCATCTGTCTTCTTGCAGTCAAATCAGAATGAAAAGTAAACTACCTTCATTACCAGGAAAATCTCCTCTATCTTTACCAAACTTACAGTCATACAAATTCTATAATTTGCCCTACTAGAGAAAACCAAAGAATTGCAGTTATCACAAAAAAATGCCCCTTGTTTCTGGTCCAAATCTTTCACGTTGTAATTCAAGCCCATTTGCTCCTGTTGGGTTCTCGGTACGGCCTCTGCCTATTTTCATCCCAAATTAAGTCGCAAACAGGCTCGTTGACTTCGGGGTCCTAAGTAGACAAAATTAATGATGAAAATAGAAATGATGAAAATAGTTGAAACTGAAGTAGATTGGATGATTTATTCAAACCTTCAGGAAAATTACTCTTCAGCCCAGAATTGAAATTTAGACCTGAGGTTCCTAATCAGCTAGAATGCGACTCTTCCCTGGTGCTAACCCCCAAAAGGAAAAGGGAAAATTACAAAACACATGCATGGCTGTCCTTGGGTCCTCCGCATCTGTGCTCTGGGAGGTTGGCCCATGTCCCGTGGGCCTCTGGGCAGCTCAATGGTTGCACATCACTGGTGCTTATTAAGGCTTTTCTTCATTAAGTGACCTTCAAAGTCACAATAAATGACTTTGAAATCATCTATGCAACAAAAGGTATAAAGATAAAAGAGAACTTGTGAGTCCCATTGTCCGCAGTAGGACTTGGGTGAGTGCATTTCTTGCCTGCTGGTCCCATTCTTAGAAGTCCAGGTTGCCACATGAAGCATTTGGTGTCACCTCCTCCCCTTGGGACCCAAACTAGGCCCAGGATACCCTTCGACATTTCCTGTTGTGCCTTGACCTCATTTTCTGAATTCTACCCCCTTATTAGTCTTCACACCCCTAAATGGACTGGATCTCTTTGTGGGTGGCTGATGGGTTGGGAGAAAGGGCCAGGCTCAAATCCCAGCTGAATTCCTCATCCTGCATTCCCATCGTCCAGCTCCTTCACATCCCTGTTTCATTTCATTCTCTCAAAAAGTCTATGAAGTAGGTTGTTGTGGGTTAAGCTTTCACCCCAAAAAGATGGCTGGAGTCCTGACCCCGAACCTGTGCACGTGACTTTATTTGGAAATAGGGGCTGTGCAGATGCTGTGCAAGTTGAGATGAGGTCACAGGTGGGCCCTAATCCAGGATGACTGGTGTCCTCATAGGAAAAGGGACATCTGGGACACTGACATGCACAGGACGTGACAGTGTGCAGACACAGGAGGATGTCGGTGGAAAGACGGAGGCAAAATTGGAGTTTTGAGCCTGGAGGCCAAGAAATGCCTGGAGCCACAGGCCCTGGGAGAGGCAAGGAAGGGTCTTGCTCTGGAGTTTCACAGGGAGCCTGGCTTGGCCAGTACTCAGTTTTGGGTTTCCACCTTCTAGAACTGTAAGAATATGAATTTCTGTGGTTTCAAGTCACCCCATATGGGTACTTTGCTCCGGCAGACATAGAAAAGTAATATTTAGCTGAGTGTTAATTTCCCATTTTTATCCACTGTGATTGGGCACCTACTGTGCACCCGCTCTATGCCCAAGTTCCTGAGCCTTCTGATGAGTGTCCACGCTTGCTGTGCTGTGTCTCAAGCTCCAGGCAGTGTCCTCATGCCCAGGCGCCCCCACTCATCCCCACCGTTTGGTTTGTGTGCATACCCACGGCTGCCTTGGAGATGCCTAATGCTGGGACTGAGAGCGACTCTGGAGATCTGGTCAACCCCCAGTTTTCCAGGTGGGCCAGCTGGTCCAGAGGGGTAGGGTTGCCAGCAGAAAGGCAGCGCTGGACATCTCCCCCCTCCCTGACTCTGCTCATTCATGTTGTAAATAAACTCAACAAACAGCAAATGTTTGTTGAATACATACTAAATTATTAATGACAGACAAGGACAACATGTACCACCCCCCAGAGGTCTTTGCGTGGAGAACGACCCCTTGATTCAGAGAAGTGAATTTCTAAAAGCAGAATGTGGTCCTGGGAGTGGAAAGCAGCCGGGGAGACCTGGGACTGAGGGCAGGGTCTGTAACCTGCCCTGTATCCACAGCCTCACAAGCACCTTCTGTTGTGTGCTTGTCTAGGGCTGGGTACCTTGGAGAATTCTGAAAGGGGGCCGAGGAGGAGCTGCTGTCCTATGCACTTTGCGAGGCCAGTGTGGGCTGTGACCAATGCCCTCCTGGATGCAGGAGTGGCGCTGGCCTCATTATATGCCTGTACCATGACTGCTGCTCTAAACTCCAATACTGCTGAACAATTCAGAAATAGATCCATTATAGGTCTGCTTTAGCCCCAGGGCTTTAACACAGGTCACTAGAAAATCCAAGATTTCACAGTAATTCAAACTCTTAAGAAAGAAAGAAAAAAAAAATCTCAGCACTTCCGCCCCTCTCTCTTCCCCCACCCCCGCCTCCCAGGGAGCGCCTCTTCATTTCTGTAGTGCTTTGGAATAAATAGCTCTTATGTTGAACTTGAAGTCTAAATTTTGCTCCAGCTATTAATTGATAAGAGCAGCTCATTTTACCTCTCATGCTCTGAAGTAAGATTATAGTGTAAATAAACTGGGTCAGGTTGAGCAGGCCGGACGTGAACTGTTCTCTAATTCTTCTTAATCTTCAGTAAAGGAATAACTAGGATTTGGACGTCAACATTCAATAAGCAATTATGTCGCTCCTTGAAACTCCATCTAAATGAGTCCACTGTTTCCTCAAAGAAAATCCAGCGAAGCCCCAAGCCTCACTCTTAAATTGCAATCTCCTCGTATTGTTCTGACTGATGAGAGAAGAGTCTAGGTTAGTGGGGGGGACGGGGTTTGATTGGATTTATATCAATTTTTAGACGATCAGGCTTCTCATGTTTGATTTGAAACACATCAGGGAAAAGGGGTCACTAAACAAGAGTTTCCTGATAAGACTGCTGATAACCATGCTGTGCTCAGCATTTCCTGAGTCAGGCTTCTCATTTTCAAGGCACATTAGAATCATTATCTAATTATTAATCTCACCCCAGAGTTCTTAGGAGCCTGTGAGGCCGGCTGAAGTTAATGGAGGGCTTTTACCTATGGATCTGGTGCTAAGTCTCTGTGATGGGCCAAGTGCCCACCACCAGGGAGGCACAGATAGAACTGACAGAAGAGAAGAAGAATTCAACAGAAGGAAACTAAGGTCAGAAAGGAGAGGAACGTGCCGGAAAGGAGGAGGGAAGAAAGCAGAAGACTCTGTGACTTCCAAACACCTCATTAGGAAAACGGGGTAGTTAAGGCAGGACTCGCCAAGTAATCTGTTTAAACTTTAATTAATTATTCATTTATATGTATTTATGTGGCACACTTTCTCTGGGGAACCCAATGTGCTTGGCAAACATATTAAATAATTAACTTGCTCAAGTGTGAGTGAAGTGGAGAAACATGGCAGAAACACTCCCTAACTGGCCAAGCGCCGGCTGGAGAGAGTGGCCGCCGACATCTCCTGTGCCACTCATGAGGGGCCACGCAGCACAGGACCCCTCCAAATGCTGCCGGGGCCTGACCTGGCACCATCTATACAGATGGTTGATGTAGATAGATCGCTGTAGAAACCACGTATATTTCGAGGAGGACGTTATTAAAACAGGTTCCAATGGAGTACTATTTTTTTTCCCCAAAACTGCCTTCAAGACAAAAACAAAAGTTAGAAAGTATTTCAAATCAAGAATGTCAATTACAACATTATATAAAATGAAATTGCAAAGGCAAAATTTATTCAGTTGTGGTTAAACATATTTTGAGTTCTTAAAATTGTATCTTCTATGTATCACTAACAGGAGACATGTAAAAAAAAATTACTTTTAAGACAAATGGCTTAAACATCTTTCTGGGAAGTACAAATGTATCTAAACTTAGTAAAGGGCAAAACCACAATACCAGGAAACAAAAATCTGAACAATTCAGAAATAGATCCATTATAGGTCTGCTTTAGCCCCAGGCTTTAACACAGGTCACTAGAAAATCCAAGATTTCACAGTAATTCAAACTCTTAAGAAAGAAAGGGAAAAAAAATATTCTCAGCACTTCTGCCCCTCTCTCTTCCCCCACCCCTGCCTCCCAGGGAGCGCCTCTTCATTTCTGTGAATTAAAAGAACAACAACAAATAAAAAATGAGTGCACACACCTATAATCCCTAGACCTCGGGAGGCTGAGGCAAGAGGATCGCAAGTTCAAAGCCAGCCTCAGCAACTTAGCGAGGCCCTAATCAATGTAGCAAGACCCTGTCTTAAAACCAAAAAAATAAAAAGCCTGGGGATAGAACTCAGTGGTAGAGCATCAGTGGGTTAAATTCTCCAATGGCCCAAAATTCGTAAATAAATGGATAAAAAGCAAACCCCTCTGTTGATTCCTAATTCCACCTAGAATCCTGTTTTCAACTTTTATTTTATTCTACCTTTTTTTTTTAAATGGAAGTTTTCTTCTCTTCCTTCTCTCCTTCCCTCCTTCTTTCTTTCTTAAAGTAACTTGGTATGTAGGATGGATTGGGTCTAGTGTAGACCACACCAATTCTTAAGCAAAGGTCTTTGAGCAAGCCCCTTGACCTTCTGAGCCGGCTCTGTCCATTGTAAAGGACAACAACTGTCAAGATTGTCTGGAGGGGGGTTAAATGGTGGAGGAAATGTGTTGAATTATTAGTATGGTTTCCGGAAATGGAAGAGAGTCTTCCTGGTCAGGGCAGGCAACACTCCTCCACCACCAGCCATGAGACAGACATCCAATGAGGCTACCACTGAATGTTCTGGAACCCTGCTCCCATCTAAAAAGATGTTAGGCTTATTTTATTACTTGATTTACCCTTTGGACTAATGCAAGTTTAGTGGGCTAATTTCAACATTAGCCAGGGGTCAGTCTTTAGCCTGAGTATAAACCAACCAATATTTTCTTGCCTAATCCTCTTTATTTCCAGCCACACAGAACCACAAAATGCAACAAGAGAAGTTCTCCCTCTCTCCATATGCCTTCAGGGGCTGAAGATAAATTCTCCTTCCCTAAGATATGCATGCAGGATGGCAGGGGTGACTTCTCTAGAACTTGGTCATATTCAGATCAACGAAGGTTTTCTAACTCCATTTCAGAATTTAGTAGATGTGTAGGTCAGAATGTGTATTCTCTTCCCCTCCCCACTACCAAATTCTTCTGTTGAATCCGAGTCTCCATGGTCTTAATATTAGGAGATGAGGACTTCGGGAGGTATTCAGATTGGATTAGTGCCATTATAAGAGGGATCCCAGGGAACTCCTTTGCTCCTTCCACTCTGCAAGGACACAGCAGGAAGCACCATCTATGAACCAGAAAGTGGACCCACTAAACACCAAATCTGCGGGCACCTTGATCTTGCGCTTCCCAGCCTCCGGAACTGAGAAATGAATTCTGCTGTTTATAAGCCTCCCAGTCGATGGTATTTTGTTGTAGAAGCTTGAGCTGATCAAGACCGGCAAATACAGCTAATCCGAATTACCAAAAGCCTTTTGATAATTTCAGGAAGTACTTTATTATTCACATTACGAACCTATTCAAGGATATTTATTCTAACAGTTATATATGTGTACACATATGTGATTTTATGTTATATAAAATCTGTCTGTATCTATCAAGTATCTATCATCTATCCATCCTGTTCATGTAACCCCACCTCAACTCAGCAGATTTAATTTATGGTGGTTAATAGTGCTTCTGTGGCACCTCTAAATCCTGCAACCAAATATATAAAAGAACCCTCTGCCTGCCCAACCAATTTAGCAGAAAGAAAGAGGAAGAAGAAGTACAGACTGGGCGACCTCCAGGTGGAAAGCCATATTCCCGAATGACAGCGAGGGGTCCCTGCTGCAAAATCTCATCAGTCCTCACGTGCACTGAGAGGCGCTCAGTCCCTGCTCTCCCTCTTATTTTCAGGAAAAGGACGGTGGAGATCCAAAAAAGACTTAGCCATCGTTCAAGGTCACACACGGACAGCATGGTAAAGAGGCAGAGAGCTGATCATCCCCAGCCCGCGTGGTCACGCAGCTGCTGGGCAGTGATTTCCTCCCTCGCTGAGGACTCTGGGCAGCCGACCCCTGTCAGAGAGCTTGGGTCTCTTGGGAAATGTGACAGTCCTTCCCCAATCCCTCCAGACTCCCGTTAGGCATCCAAATGATTCTATTACGGCTTTTAATACCCTCCCATCTCCTGCCAAAGTGGAGGTGGAAGAAATATTCAAAGTCTCAAGAGCACCAAGAGCAAACAACCATTTCCTTTCTTATTTCTCTGAGATGGAAGAAATATCAAAGCCACTTTTGCATCTTGAAATTTAAATTAAAAAGCTGACCTGCTGGATCCGAAGGTCAACTTTCCTTGGTGGCTAGAGCAGAGCTGCCCTGGGTGGGGGTTTAGAGTAAGGCTCCCGTGGGGTCACTTGCAACCGTGGCTGTGCGACTAAACTGGTTTGAAAACTAAAGACGACGTTAGTTTGAAAAACCTCTAACCACTTTCTGTTGGAATTTTCTTATTTAAAAATAATCCTCAAATTATTGGCAATGTTTGTTTTCCTTTCACGAAATCTTACGCACCAGCTGTGTTAACGATGAATCTTCTATTACAGTGATTCAGAAAGGGAGGGAGCTAGTCCCCCAAGAGACACTTGGTGATACCTGGAGAAAACTTTGGTTGTTACAACTGAGGAGGGGTGGTGCGCTGGTGTCGTCTAGTGGGTGGGGACCAGAGATGTTGGTAAACATCATAGGATGCAGAGCGCTGACCCCACAAGGAAGAATGGCCCAACCCAAATCCTCACTGGTGGTGGTGGTGGGGAGCCCTGCCCCGGGGCAGTGTCAGTGAACCTGTGAGCTCACACTCAGTCCTTTCCCCGTCTTCTGCCCTGTCCCCCACTCCCGCCCTTCCAAGGCTTGTGGCTGTTAGCAGGCTACATATCATAATAGCTTCAACCAAAGGATATTTTCCAGATCTTTCAAATCTCCAAATGTTGAATACCTGGAGTATGAAAAGGCTATTGCGGTTCATTTTATTATTAGCATTATAAACAGAGTCCGGAGTGCTTCTATTTTGAATCTGTCTATATTCACTCTCGGCTGTGAATGGAAGCCCAGCACACGAAGGCCACCCGTTACCCTTCCTGGGAGAGGTTATGCCAGCTGGTTGGGCGCTCTCTGTTCTATTAAGGTTGAAGCCAGGCTTCCCCGTCAGAACATTACTGTGAAACCGCATTTGGATCCGTGAGCAGTGAGCCCAGGCTTCCGTCCCAAATGGCTCACTGTGAGCAGAGCAGAGAGCGGATCTGGACCACTGGAGCATGTCCCTCTGCCACCCCTGAGCATCCTCCCTATTATCCACTCAGACCTGGGAGAGCTGCCTACCTGACAGCTAACAGCTGCTGGGGGACACCTGTAACTGTGTCAGGATGCTGTCTAGGGACAGTGCAGAGGCAAGAAGAAAAAGTCCTAAAACCCTCTTCTTTGTATGCTTCCAATTCCCACAGCCCATGCTGTGACATTGGAGCTCTCTGTCCTTCACCTGTCTTCCGTGTGTTGCCAACTTTGCTGTTGGGATGAGGACAAAGCTCCTTCAGTGTTAGCAGTCCTGCCCATGCCCTTTGCTCTCTTCACTCCTGACATGTTGACCTTGGTGTCCTCATGTAAATCACATTCTGTCACCACAGGGCCTTTGCACAAACTGTTCTTATATCCTCTTCTGCTTTGCCCTTTACCTAGTTAACTCACTTGCTCACTTAACAGCTTTCAGCCCAGTTATCACATCCTCAAAGACACTTCCTTAGCTTCCCTAAGTCAAATCCTTCTAATACACATTTTTTTGTGGCACTGGGTTCTCCTTTCAGAGCACTCACACTGGTACAGGTTTACGATTATGTGCATATTCATTGAAATAACATCTGGGGTTCAGACATATCTTTGCATCCTAAACTCCAACCCCATCGCTCTGCATAGAGTTGTTACTAGGTAACTACTTCTTGCCTAACTACTTAATTTAAAAAATGAGCAAATTAATGAGAAAACACACACATAAATGAAAGAAAAATCATCCTAAGATCTAAAATCAGGAGCCGAGTTGTAGCTCTGAAGCTGTGTGCACGCTGAGTGGACTGTCGGTATTTGGTAGACTGTTGCATGGAGAAGAGGAACCTTGCCTACAAAACATGGAACTCAGAAGACATTGTAGACCTCTCTTAGAGCACCATTAGGTTAGAGAACAACTCCCACACTGTGCTCTGTGATGAAGCCAACATCCAGATTCTCGTTGCAAACTTGGCTCCCCTGGAATTCACCATTCTTCCTTCTCCTGTCCTTGTTGCTTCCTCTACTTGAAGAATCCCCAGCTGCACCATGGCTTTATTTTTTTTCCAGTGAGGTGAACCTTCCATCTTCAGTGGTATGTTGTGCAATACCCACAGGCCAGAGCTACTGCGTGAGATACTTAAATATGGCTCTGAGAAATGAGTCTGTCTTAGATATAAAAGCCTACAGTCACCATGATGAACATGACTGCAATGTTTAAAATCCCTAAATAAAGAGATGCAGCACTTTCTGCATATTCATTGCTGAAATGAGCATTATATACAATGCTTGATTTTGTAAGCATTCAAATACAGCAGAAGGAGAGAATGTAGATTTACTTATTTTTATCAATGAAAACAACTCTTCTTGACCAAAGGAAGAATTGTTTCCTCGAGTACAAAGAGCAATATGTACACAGAAGGCAGTTCTGGGTGTTAGTCTCCAAGCAAAGCTTTATTTTCATATTATTGTGTCATTTTATGCACAGTCCCCAAGTGCCTTGTCAGTGGCAGCCACTCATTAAATCATTTGAACTATCATATAAAAATAAAGATGGATTTTAAGCTACACTGAGCCAGTCAGTCAGTTAGCAAACACCGATTGCTCCCCGTGGGATCCCAAGTGTTCTTTCAGGTGAAGGAAGTACATATGAAAGAAGTACTTGGTCCGTTACCTTGAGAGGGCTCAGGGACTAATCAAAGTGAAAAAAATAGATGAACCTGCAATCAAAATAAAATTACTCAGATAAATGCCGTCTTTGCAAAAGGGATGGAAGGTCAACAGTGGATCAGTATTCAGACCCAACCAAAATGGCGGCAGTTCCTCTGCCAAACAGGTGGAAGTTGTTCCATGAGTTTGCAACAGATTTGGTGGAAGATTTGGAAGCTGAATGAAGAACCTCCAAGGGTCAACTTGCTTAGTAAATGGTTGAGCTTCTCCAAACTGGGACCGGTGATGCCCCAGGATAAACTTGGTATAACTTCCACAAGTATCATCTCCTCATCTGATCAAAACTTGATAAATTTTCAACATGGAAACAAGTGTGACTCTCAAAGGGAAGAATAAAACTTCTAGAAAAAAAAAGACCCCTAAAAATGTGGAGCAAGAGAAGAAGAGAGAAGTCAAGTTGGTTTAATCCCTCTGGAAAACTGGAAAACTTGACTAAGTTGAAGTATGCCAAATTTATCACTTTGCAATCCACCTCTAGGCATATACAGTCCAATTCATATTCATGTGTACCAACCAATATTTACAAGAATGTTTATTGCCGTGTTGTTGATAAACAACCAACCATTGGGTACAACGTCATCATCAATGAGATGCATACATAAACTTAGATGCACTCCTATAATAGGAATACTACCTAGCATTAAAAATTGGTGACCAAGAACAACACACAGTGTCGCAGATGAATCTCATATACATATTGAATGAAAGAAGCCATGCATAAATGAGTTTATAGTCTTTGGTTCTATTTACATTAAATTTAAAAACCAGCAAAACCAAACAATAGTATCTGTGGCCAGAAGAGTGGTTTGTTCCCTTTGGAGAGAAGATAGCGAGGCACAAGGCAGGGGTCAGGGGCATTTGTTTATCTTATATTCGTATGTTTTAACAATTCACAAAGCTGAATGTTTATTTTTTAAATGCATTTTGAAGTTCGTGTTCTACATAAATCATATTTCAATGATCAGACCTTTTCATTTAAAGCATGTAAAACTCTAAAAATAAAAACACTGGAACTCAAAGAAATGCATTGCTAGTGGGTGAGACTCCCTCCTACTCCAGCTGCCCCAAATCTGCAGAAGTAGGCTTTGGCTGGTTATGATCGAGGTCAAGAGCCTCGGATTGGTGAGGGTAGTCGGGGTGAGGTGGTGATCACCACAGAAGACCCGGGAGCTGGAAAGCAGGGAGCCACTGACCAGGTTCTCTTCGCTTCCCAGGGGGCGGTGCCAGAAGTAGGCACCAGACCAGTGTTTGCCTGAAGAAACTGAGGAACTGGAGAGAAGCCGGAGGGCAGAGCCAGGTAAATGGACTGATGGCAGACATAACTGGTGAGGCAGGAAAGAGGAAGCAACTGCAGATATGTCGCCCAAAAGTCCAGGAACAGGTTACAAAATGGAAAGATGTGTTGACCTCTGGGGGAAGGGGGCTACTGGCTGGCTCGCCCTGTTGGATCAGGTTGTTGCACTGAGACTCAAGCAGTCTTAAGAGTTCTGAATTTGACCCTGGGCTTGACAATAAGGTATACTTCTCAAGGCAGGAGGATAGGACACAATTTATGAAGCTGTTTGGTAGCTTGATTTATGACTTGTACATATTTGGGCCTGTGCCTGGCTGGCCTGCATTTGTACTTTCACCCCAGGGCCTGGGACTGTGGAGGGAAATTCTGCCAGAGCCCTGTGTTCCGCTTTCAGGAGAGACTGCCTCTCAGGCAGATGCCTATTTTGGCCATGGCTCTAGCTCACCCAGAGTCCTTAGGAACACAGAATTTGACATGTCAATGCTAGTTGTCTGCTGTCCCTGGGCCTCACGGTGAACAAGGTCCACAATGATAAGCATGGCTTCTGATTTGCGATGGTTAGAATGTTCCTTCCCAATCCACCTGCTGGAGAGTTCCCAAATTGATATGGTGATGATATTAGAGGTGGAGCCTTTGGAAGGTAATTAGGATTAGATGAGGCCACGAGTGTGGGGACACCATGATGGCATTCGTGGCTCTTTAGAAAGGGGAAGAAAGGTCCCATCTAGTACACATGCTTTCTCGCTGTAGGATGCAGCAGGAAGGCCCTCGCCAGGTGCTGAACAGACACTAGCTCCAGGTTTTGGAGCTTCCCAGCTTCCAGAACTGTGAGCCAAATGAACCTCAGATCTCTATAAGCTACCCAGTCTGTGCTACTAGGTTATATCAACAGCAAGAAGACTGTAAAATGTTGAACAGGGCATGAGAAAGTCCATGGTCTCGTGGCAGCATGTTAGAGATCCCCCTAAGATTGACATCCGCTCCTTCACCCACATACATTGGAGGTGGTAGTGTGACCAGCAGAACCCCCAATCAGTTCCGTCCTATCCAAGAGGATGTGGTGAAAAGTTTTTGAACTCTGCTGAAATCAATACACGTGGTGTCTCTGACAGGCTGCTGTCCTCATCCTCAGGGCTCCTGCAGAGAAGAGAGAGTGGCTTCATCAGAATGCCCTGGTTTCTGGTGCTCTCTATCTCTGTCCATTCCATAGTGGATCCTCTTGACACAGGGATTCAGGATAAAGAGCGAGAAATACTGAATCTTAAAGAAAACTCCCACAAGCCATTGAGATGCAGAAAGCACACTTGTAAATCTCGAGTAACATGCTCTTGGCCATGCCCTTGTTAAATGAGGAAAATACACAAGCACAGGAAAAACTGGCATGAATTGTGCTTCACCCTGGTCCCACCTCCAGTCCAGCCCTTAACTAGAGCCAGTTTATAAATATCAGACCCCAGCCCGAGGTGGGGCTCTCACTCTTGAGATAGCCCACATTGCCTCTTCAGTGTGTATCTACCTTCCTAATAAACCTCTGTTTGTGTCTTTTTCTGGCTTATGCTGCAATTCTTTTCTGTGACATATGCCAAGAACCTCTCTCTTCTGGGAACCCCTTGAGCCCTTCTCTAGAGACATCTTTTCTCCTGACACTCCTACCATGTGCTCCACTGAGTTGATGATAGCAGTTGAATTTGACCACCTAATAAAGGTGGAGGCACTCCAGGTAATGAGGGAATCTTCAGGGTGGTCTCTGAAGTTCCTAGTGCAATGGAAAAGACGATGATGATGCTGAATAGGCCAAGGACAGAGGTCAGTAAGCTTTTTCTGTAAGATGCCAAATCACAGGTATTTCAGGTTTTGACCCTCAGTCTCTGTTGCAACTCAGCTTGGCTGCAGCATTGAATCGAATGGGCAAGGTTGTGTTCCAATAAAACTTTACTTACAAAAATAAGTGACAAGCCAAATTTGGCATGCCAACAAGTTTGCCCACCCCTGTTCTAAGTACAAACACTCCTTGAAAATAAGCAAAGAACATTAGGGAACGGATAAATTTTCTGAGTCAGAGAGAGAAACAACCATGATAATACCATGTACAGCATCTCAAGGGGAGCTCAGTGAGCCCTGCAACCTGGAGGTTATCTGAAGAATCTATGGAAAGCACCAACCTCCCTTCTGGGCTCCCATTCGCAGAGTTCCTCCAATCACCGCCTTCTTTCCCAGCCCCTCCCCTTGCCAATGTCCAGGCACTGTGCTGTCTAGCCACACAGCTCTCCCCTGTTTCCCGCTAGCTGTGTTAGATCCAGACTCCAAACCTTTCCCTGCTCTGCTCCCCTCCTCGTGGCTTACCAACCCCTACCCATGGTCCTTCAAAAGATCCGTGAGTGCCTTTGCTTTGGATTCTCCCAGGCACCTCAAGCTGGGCTCACTTCCCACTTCCGTGTGGGCAGAGTGCTTTGTCCAGAGCTGGAATTCATCAGTGCAACGTCAGAGCGACCTCTTCTAATCCCTCTCTCATGGCTCAACCTTATCTTGTGCAGTGTTCTTTTTAATCTGCTCATCCCTCACGGGGTTAAGAGCTCCTTTCAAACTTGGGATATGCCTTATTAGTCATTGTTTACTCCAGGGTCAGCTCGGAATCGTGCACAGAAAGGATGCTGAGCGCACGTGTGCACACTGGTTTAACTCGTTAGTAGAATCTGATGGAGCAAAGGCCAGGGGATCCCATGGAATGAGTCACAGTTTAGGTTGTCTGCTACATTCATAAGACGCTTTCAGTGACTTAATAAGCAACTCTTGGGAACTGTTCACAAATGATGGAATATTATCAGAATCTAATCAGGTTCAGGGGTGAAAATACAAATCTCTCCTCCACCTATGTCCTATGTTTCCTTCAAGTCACACACACACAAATAATTGTTTTAGGTAATGTGTATTGTTTTACACAGGCATTTTCTCTTTCAAAGGTATCTTGTGGAAATCTCATTCTCATATTGGATATGGGACTATGTTACATCTTTTAAAAAGATTTCTGAGAGCTAGCGATTTGATCTCCAGTTCCGCATAGAACACTGGAGGGGTAATTTATTCTGTGGAACCCCGGTGGCCTCGAAGTGTGCCTGCAAGCTTTCCAAAGCACTTCCTAGATGATCTCTCAGAGAGTTAAATCCGGGCAAAAATCGGGCCCCTGACATGACAGATCCTCAGACCTGCTCCTACACTGATTATCCAGGGAAAAGGACAAACTGGTGTTTGAGATTTGCACACATGAGGTTGGTAATTGAACCCTACCACATCACCAGGTTCTCGGCAGTGTTTGCTTTCCAGGTACTGTTCTTTCTGAACAAGTAAATAGGACAAATGGCCCAAGCAGGGCAGGGGTGGGTCAGATGCGTAGTCCTGCACCGCCCAAGCCTCACCCCACGGGTGATAGGGCCACTTCCCCTTACTGTACCGTTAATCCTGGCTTTGGATTTGGGGTAGGGGCTGGGGCAGTGGGGTCACTTTTTTGTACCTTGTAGGCACCTCAGAGACCAAGAGCAGGCCAAGGAAGTCCAAGGCGAACACCTCAAAGGCTTGGCATGCCCATACCTTGGTGGATCCTCACTTCCTCTAGAACTGCAGAGGGCTCTTTTTACTCCTTATTTATTTACTCCAAGAATTATTAGGCAGACTTCAGGCCTGTAGGAATCTTCTCCGGCAGCCGGTGTTGGCTGTCCTGCCCCAGTTGGGCAGCAGCATTGTCCCCTCCCCTGTAGCCCAGTTTGTCCCTCACTGACCCCACCTGCTCCTCTGGAACCCGCCTGAGAGATCTCCCAGGCAGCTGCCATTCACAGGGGCCACCTCCTCCAGGTCAGGGAGGCCACAAAAACGAGTGAGGGAAAGCGAAAGGGTGGAAATTAGTTTCTTTTAGCTTGTCTGATCTCCTCTGGGCCTGGGATCGGCAGGGCATAAATAGATAATCAAAGATTTTTACTTGCCAGGTAGGAATTGTATAATCAGAGGCCGTGTCTTCCTTTGTGTTTCTGAAACTTCGCTGGAAGAAAATTCTCCTGAGTTCTCAATTCACCAAGCATTCTGCCTCTGCTTTTACTTGGAGATTTTTCAGCTCTTTAAGCTAACAGGGTCCAAAGCTAATCAGAGAGTCTTGTGCAAGCTAATAAACACGCTGGGGCTTTAAAAATACATCCTTTAGGATCTCTGTGTGTGTGTGCATTGTGTGTGCGCGTGTGAAGAGCCATCACACAATGACACAGATAACCCATTTCAAAAATAGCCTTGGCTGGGTTATAACCTAGCTCCGTGGTCCTGGGTTCGCTCCCCAGCACCAAAACAATGATAGAAGCAACAACAACAAAAAACAAAAATAATCTTGTTTCCTTCTCTAGGATCCACTGAACCCAAGAACATGGACCCTTCCCCTCTCCACTCCAGAGTTTCAAAGGTAAAGAATTGCTCTGCTTCCAGTCCATTCTGGGGAAGGGGGACTTTTCAGTTCGGGGTCACTGAGGAAATGATGTCTTCTCTTGGTGTATTAATTGCATTCCCCATTGCCATGACTCCCAGCTCCACACTCCACCCTGGACCCTTTTATCCACCCTCCTCTGGACACATCTGCCCATCCATCCTCAGGCATCCCCAGCTCACCTTGTCCAGGGGGAATGTCCCCTCTGTCCCACCCTCTCTGGGCCCAGCTTTTCCTCTAGCATTTCCCATGACACTGCAAGTATTTCCAGTCATCTGAATGAGAAACCTGCTGCCCTTAGTCAGAATTATTTTCTGCACAGGAAACGAGTCTTATTCTCTGTGACTAGTCTGGCCCACAGAGCATTGGGCACCCAGGGAAGCCTCCTGATTCTTGCTTGTATTCACATCTGGGCAGTTTTCTCAGTTCCATTCCCTCTCCTCTGGCCCTGGTTTGGCACTTTGAGTCTTTCCTGGACCTTAGCAGATGCTGGGTGGAAGTGCAGTTCAGAGCATCAGCCCCCAGGACCAGGATACCTGTGTTCAAGCTACCTCGACCCTGTCTGCTCGGTGACCTGAGTCACATCACTGAACAATGCCTCCTGGGTGCTTGGAAAGAACAGGGAAACTTCTTATAAAGGATCAAGCAGTAAATATTTCTGGTTTCGTGGTTGCAAAGCAAAATTGAGGCTGTTATTTAGGTACTTATAAAACTAGAGAAAAAAATAAATATTTGCAACATAAAAATCACTGACAGAATTAATGCTGTCGTCACTGGAGTGGGTTCCTGATGAGAGGGTCAGCCTTCTCTGCTCTTTCTCTTTTGTGCTTTTCTTGCTCCCGTGGTATCTCCTGCCACGTTATAGTGGAGCAAGAAGCCCTCACAGATGTGGCCCCCTTGATCTGGGACTTCCCAGTCTCCAGAACTGTGAGCCAAATAAAGTTCTGTTGTTTATCAATCACCCTGTCTCGGGTGCTCTGTTATAGCACCACAAGATGAACTAAAACAAGTTCCTTGAGAGACTTGCCCACTCCCTCCTCAAGGCACTGCTCAGCATGGCCCTTCGCAGAGCAGACCCCTGCCTCTCTAATATTCAGTTGTTGATTCTTCTTTCTCTTTTTTAAAAAAGGGAAGTAAAAACTGCAAGCAAAGACTCCGCATTGCTCACAACATCTCCAGCTCTGTGCCTGATTATATTATGTGCTCCTTAAATACTGGCTGAATAAACAAATGAACCTCCTACCCTCAAATGGATGACTCGGCAGAGAACCTCTTTGACGGCTCCAGTTCCCCGGGAAGTCTTGCTCTTTGAGTAATGGATGCATTTGGTCCTCATTGATTTTCTTAGAGGAGGAGACACCTTATGGGATAATGACGAAGAGCCTTGGCTCTGGGCACAAACTCCAGCTCCACCACTTCCTAATTTTGAAGTTTGCACAAGTTCCTTAACTTCTCTGAACTTCCGTTTCTTTGCTGCTAAAACGGGGATGTCATGGTCTATTTTCTGCTGCTATCACAGAATGCCACCGAGAGAGAAAAGGACAAACAATGGAAGTTGATTTGGCTCAAAGTCCTGCAGGATGGTGAATACGAGATCAAGGGGCCACATCTGGGGAGGGCCTCTTGCTGTGTCTAAGCATGGCGAAGGCATCACAAGGTGAGAGAGAATGAAAGAGAGAGAGAAAGGGAGAAAGAAAGGCCAAACTCCCTCTCTTTAGAACTTCTGTGACAACATTGATCCATTTAAGAGGACTGAGATCTCATGACCTCGTCACCTCTTAAAGGTCCCACCTCTTAATACTCCTACAATAGCAAGTCATCTCGACATTAGTTTTTGTGAGACATTTAGACCACAGTCGGGGATGATGGTCATCCCCATCTCCTTTGTTATCAGCAAATTGGGCGAGATAAAGCCGAGAAGAGCTTCGTGTAGCAAGTGTTCTATGAACGTCTGTTGCTTTGCTCATATGCATTGAGCCATGACCACATTTTAAAGCCCTTTCATTAATTTGTTTATTCCTCCCAAACACACTATGAAGTCATTACTATTGCTAGTCCCATGTTACAGATGAGAAAACGGAGGCACAGACAGGTTGGATGACTTGCCCAAATCACACAGACAGAGTGGCAGAGCCAGGGTTCAAATCCAATCCACCTGAATCCCAAAGGGTTGCTTGCCCTTGTTCTAAGTGTCTTTCCCTGCATAGAGATGCAGTTTTTAAGTCCTTTGAGAGTCAGGAATGAGGTCCACCCTTCCCAGCCTCCAGCACAGCACCTGCACTTGGAGTAGCTCACATCCATCTGTTAATTCATTCTCTCATTCTTCCTCTGTCCTGATCCAGGATAGAATGTTCTAGAGAGATTTCCTCCTGGCCAGGGGTAATCACCTATGAACACCTTTGTGTCTTAGAGAAAGGGACAGGAAGGAAAAAAGAAAAGGAGAGAAGCATAAGGAGGAGGTGCATGCTCAAAAGGCAGCGGTGGAATCAGAGCTGACCTCCTTCTGGTCCCTGCCTCCCGGGGAGCACCAACCCCACCACCAGTGAGCGGCTCTGAGCGCCCGACCAAATGCAGGCTAACTCCACTGATTGTCTGTAACACGATTGTCCCTCTTAATCAAAGTGATGTCATTCTCTGATTTCAAAAAGTGAAGGATGGCAAAATTAACGATGGTTGGAGTGGGCTAATGGTTGCGGGCGGCCGAGGGGCTGCGGGCTGCAGAGCTGCTGCATTTCAATGATGTGCACCGGGATTTCTTCGCTAACAAGGGTGCCATAAGTCTTAATTACCCAGAACTAAGGCCTCACCTTGCTGCGTGTCCCCTGGGAGCTCCCTGTGAAGTCAGTGGGAGCTTTGCCTGCAGTTCAGCCCCGTGAAAAGTTGCCTGCAAATGTTTGCAAATTGCCTTGAGTGCCTCTGAAGGAAACAGGAGGGAATTATTTATTTTTAGACTGTTGGCATAGCCCTGTCCCTGGCTTGCCTGTCACAGACTCCAGTGTGACTCAAATCCCACTCCCTTTGCCTCTGATTAATTCTGAACTGCGGGCCTCTTCTTCATGGTTGATGGAGACACCTTGGAGGTCCTGCCCCCAGCCAAGCCATGGAAATGTCCTGTTGCTCCTGCCTCTGACTTAGCAGACACCTCTAAAAAGCCTAATGCGTTTTCCATTAGAGAGACTGATTAGGCCTTCCCTTCTCAGCAATGGAAAGCAATCTCCCCCATGCAGAGGACATCAGGAGCCCCCAAAACAAAGCAAACCTGTTTCCCTCCAAACGTAGATCGTGGTAATGTCTCTGGGCTCCTGCACCCATCCCCCCTGCTGTGATTGTCACCCCTAACAGAACACAGCTGTTCCCTTCTCTGGAGACTTGCCCTGGGAGAAAGGCGTCACTCACCTGAAAATGCCTGGGAATGGGGGTTGCCTTCCCTCCAGAGACAGCTCACAGTCACATCTGCCTGATCAGAGGGCACAGAGGGGCAAATCTGCAGCACCGTGCACTCTCCAGAGCTCCCCTGGGAACTGGCTGAAGCCAGACAGCATGGTAGCCTGCCCTGTTTCCCTGGTGCTTTTATAGGCTGGCCTGAGAGTGCTCCCTCAGGAACCCGCCTGCCAAAGAGCCCTGCTCAGACTCAGGCTCTGGGCCACTCACCCAAAGGGGCCTCCCTAACCACCCCCTTGCAAGCAAAATAATCCTTCAAAACCTAAAGGCTTCAGTGCTTTCCACCGCCCAGACTCTAGAGCCAGGTTCTGTTTCTTCTTCCAGCCTCACCTCCACTGGACCTGGGGCCTCACTTTCTCCAGACATTCCCCCACCCCTGCCACCCTTGGACCTCCCTGCTGACCCATGCCACAGATTCCACCGTGCTAGAGCTGTGGCTTCCTTGTCTTTTCTCCCCTCCAGACTGCAAACTCCCCCGGTGTTCCTACAACCTACTGTGCATCCGGTGCACGTGAGATCTTCAATAATTATCTCTTGATTGATGCAATTGAACCCATGAATGACGGAACCAGATACTTCATAAATGTTTCATAGTAACAGCCAAATTCCAACTTCAAGTTAATATAATATCAATATTTGCTTCCTTGTGGGTTAAAGCTCTCCTAAATAGAAAAATTCACTGGGAATATATTAAAATAATTAAATGCTTTCCACACAGGCATGTATGTGGCTTGGTTAAGATGTCCAGTACAATTATGTCCAAATGGATGCTGACGCTCCCAGTTTTTGTTTCTTCTGGACCCTGAGCTGACAATCAAAGCCTTCCCAGCCACCACTGACTAGAAGCAATCCTCTGTTGAATTTTAAGCCCCAACGTTGTTGCATGCTCCCAATGACAATAACCAAACAATCAGAAAACACGGTGCAATTCCAAGTGCCAGAACAGCTCTGCTCATCTGAGGAAGAAACCCTTGAACGTCAATGAACCGTGCTTCAAATCTGCCATCTCACTGCTCACTTTTCAGAAAAAGCATCACCCTGCGATTAAGTTGCTCTTGAATGTAAACTTGGTGATGGCCAGAACCCTCTGAGGTTCCGACTTGCCTGGTGGTGCTCACTTTGGCATTGGGTGCCCGGCCGGTGGAGGTGCATTAATTCTCCGCATGGTGACAGGCTGAAACACAAGCGGCATGAACAAATTACCAGTGATAGATATGCAAATGAAATGAGGACAAATATTAAAACAGCCCTATCTCGCTGTGCCGCTACAGCATCTTGTCCAACATTCATGGAAATATTAATCCTTCTGGAATGCTTAGTAATGCATATAGGGGACCGTTCTTGAGGAAGCTAATAATTATCCCTTGTTAGCGAGATCAACTAACTGCAGTCTTTCACTGCGGGGACAGAAAAATATTGTGACTTGCTATGCTGAGTGAAACACGGCGGCAGAATAAATTAGATCATTTAAGCTAACAATAATAAAGACACACAGCTCTACCCCCCTTCTACATATAATTGACAAAATTAACAGAATATAGATGCAGCATTAATAGAAGAATGTATTATGGATGATTGGTGAGACACAAAGGGACAGATCATCGTCCACAGCTATGTCGGTAGAGCTAATATTTATTAGACAACCACTGTGTACAGTACGACTCTTATCAGGAACAAGGATAATAATAAATTACCAGCTGTCAACCACATGTACAATAACTTCATTAGGTGACTAAGCAGCACCCTTATTAAGTCTTTGCAATCTATTAAATGTCTCATTTTGAAAGAATGAACCAAGAGGAATTTATGAATTGTAGATCCCCAGTATTAACCCAAAGGCTCAGCCTTAGAGAGGAAAAAAAAAAATCTTAGGGAAAAAAATTTCATTTCTGCCAAGGAAAATCTAAGAACATAAGTTAGCAGGCTCTACCAGATGCCTCCGGCTGTGCCGTAACAGAGATGAGACAAATATCTAATTTTGCAGGAAAAAATTTATAGACTAGACTTTGAATCAGGCAGAGTCCAAACACCTTTCCTGCCAGGTTCCCAATCAAATGTGAAAGAAATAGCCATGTCCTCACACATCCCAGATCCACCTCTGCTCTCTGGGTCTGATCAGTATCGTGTCCATCACTTCCAAGGGTGTATCCAGACATAACTCACCGACCCCATCACTGGCTTCATTTGCATAGTGGATGCGGTCGATTGTTTGCAGAACTGGCCGTCCTCAGGTCAGTGTATGAACAACTCTCCGCCATGTGGCTTCGCACTGATTCCCGTTAAGAGGTGGGATCTCTTCCTCCTTGCCAGGAATCTGGGAAGGTTCTTTAAGCGCTTTGACCAAAAGAATGCCACCAAAGTGGTGTTTTGGCAACTTCTGAGCCTAGGCCTTGAGAAGTCTTGCAGCATCCATTCCTATGCTCTCAGAACACAGGAAGCCCAGGCTTACCATCTTGAAGATGAGAAGTCTCACTGAGAGAGAAACCCAGCCAACAGCCGCTGTACCAACTGCCAGCCGGGCAAGGCCATCTTGGACCATCTAGTTCCTGTTATGCTGCCAGGTGAGTAATTGACTCCAGAAAAGACCATCCAGTTTATCCCAGAGCAAGCTGCTGACCCTCAGAACCATGAACAAACAATCGTATCCTGAACCGCTCCAGTCTGGAGCAGATTGTTAGGCAGCGATGAGGATCAGGTAATGAAGAGCGTGGTGGACGCTACGGCGTTCTGTGCGATGCTTAAAACAGTGAGTCCACTCTAAGCCCTTCTGCGGAATGCCAGCCTCCAGGACTGCTGAATTGTGAAGCAAAGGAATTTCTTCTCATTTCTTCCCCATCACCTCTCAAAGCAATTCACACCGAGACTGAACAGTTCAACCTTCCCTCGCCGAGGGGATAAATAAAAACTAAGGGCTCAGAAATGCCCGTTTGGGGGTTGATGGATAGTTTGTTGACAGTGAGATGTGTTCCAAGGCAGCCTCGGGTCTGCGTGAGATCTACATGGAGTAGTGTCAGCTTTGACATTGCCATAGCACCAGAGCCAGGGCCCTGGGTCTACAGGAGCGTCCCTGGGACCACTGGATGCTATCTTAGTAGGAATCATCAGAGAAATGAGATCAACAGAATGTATACAGATACCCACAAGGGATGGGTTCCAGGACCCTCCCCCCACACCTCAGAGATATGGAAATCTACAGAGGCTCAAGTCTCTTATGTAAAATGACATAATATCTTTATATACCCTACACACTCTCCCTTATACTTCAGGTCGTGTCTAGGTATTGCTTGTAATACCCAGTACAATGTAAACACTATGTAAATAGTTGTTAGACTATATTATGTAGGGAATGGTAACAAGGAAAGTCTTTACAGTACTGACGTCATTCCTTCCCTAAACATTGTTGATCTGTGGTTGGTTGTGGAACCTTCAGGTGTAGACCTTCAAGTCTATGAAACCCGTGGAGTGGGCTGGCGGGGCGGAGAGGCTGCCCAGGGTTTCAGTTCAAGTTCAGAGGCAGTCTGTGGGTAGAACTTCCTCTTCTCCAAGGGAGCCTCATCTTTGTCTCTTGAGGATCATTGGCTTCACTCAAGGTCTCCTGGTTTATGTGTTCACATCACCTAACACACGGAGAGTCTTCACAGAACTACCTAGAATCATGTCTGACCCCATTTCCCGGTACTGTGGCTCAGCCAGGTTGATACATTAAATCAACCATCACCGGTGGTCTTGGGTCATACCCCCACAAAAGATGCACTGAAGTCCAGCCCCTGGGGCTTCAGGAGGTGCCTGGTTTGGAGATAGACTCTTTACTGAGGAAATCAGGTTAAAACGAGGCCACGGTCAGATCCAATGTAATTGGTAACCTGATGAAGAGGGGAATGTGGACAAGAGCAGACCTGGCAGAGGGCAGACAGTGTGAAGACACCCAGGGAGAGATGCTCGAGACCTGGAGAGATGCATCCGATGGCGGGGAAGCACCCAAAGCCACCGAAGGCAGGGAAGGATCCTCCCTCCAGTTGCCTTGAGAGCCTGGCCCGGCTGACTCCTTAGATCCCAGCCTCCAGAGCCGGGGCAACAGACTCCTGTTTTAAGCCTGGAGCATTGGGAACCTGTGTCCAGGTGGGGTAGGAGAGCACAGTCACCTGTATGTACCTCGCCCGGGCATGCAGCTGGGGAGAGACCTTCTCCTCTGGAGCCCACGCCACGGGCCTTTGATGAGCCCCAGGAGACAAGCCCAAAGGGAGTTTGGAGAGCTCCTATTTCCTCCCAAGAAGCAAGGACATTCCCTAGATCTCTGGGCCAACTGGGTGGGAGTTTGGGGTAGAGACCTCTGCCTGGGCAGCTATGGAAAGATTGAGCCACGTCCAGCACATGGCCACTGGCCCTATATCCCAGCTCCTTGTGGGGAGAAGCCCCCCTTAGGAGCAACCTAGCAGAAGTCACCCTGAGCTCTCCAAAAGAGCCACTGCCTGGGCTCCAGAGGCAAATGAACCTGCGCCCCTGCTGGCCCGGTCAGCCATCTGTTGATGATAATGGTTGTCTTTTTATTGAATGTTAAGTGCTTCAGTTACACCATCCCCTTGACGCATTCTAACAGCTCATTTTACAGTTCAAAGGACTGAAGCTCAGAGAGGTTAACTGAATCCCCAAAGCTACACAGCCAGCTATGATTCTAATCCAGGCATTCTAATCACCAAGCACTCACGCCCAAATTCTTAATCACCATACCTGATAAAAGCATGCCAGGGACATCATGACCCAGTTTCAACTCTTGTACTTAGTTAAGCCAACCAGCAGGCCAGAAAGTACCCACACTGGTAGAAGTTATTTAAAAGTACTCAAAACAGCAAGATTAGGGCTTTGCCCTGGGGGTATTGACAGTCTAATTGGCAGGAGGACACCCACTTGGGGATAATATCGAGTGGCATTGCCCCCTTCTTAGGCAGTATGGAAAGTTTAAGTTCACCCACGGGGAAAGCTTTAGCTACTGGGGACTTCACCATTTTTAATGAGTTGGCATTTTACCCTCTAAATACATCTGCAGGTGAACGCATTGTATTAAGAGAGTTCTCCCAGCCCCAAAAGAGAGTAGAAAACTAAAGGAAGTTGGGCCATTGCTTAAAATGCTAGGCGGCAGGTCTGAGTCGTAGCTAATCACTACCCTAGGCAAATCACTGATTAATTCAGATTCTCTCTCCCCTCACTCACTGCCTCTGCTACCTACCGGACTCGCAGGAATCGGGGTGAGGGCTGGTCAGATAAAAGTGCTGTCACCGTCAGCAACCAAAGCCCGTGCGTCTGCCTTCACCATGTTATTAAGACAGTACATCAAGAAATGGCTTCCACATTAATCACAGAGGAGAAGTCAGGAGACCTGCATCCTGGAAACAGGACAGCCTCGGAATGGAGAGAAAGGGCCGCGCCCTGGTGCTGGCTGCCCTCGGCCTCCACACACCTGCTGTCCAAACATCCAGAGCAAACAGTGGGGCCCGGAAGCCACTGGCACCAGGCTGTGATCTAAGGAGACAGCTGTCAGACGGGGCAGGCCTGGGGTCAGGTGCACTGGGACCTGGCAGCCTCACGTGGCTCAGGGGACTGTGGCCCAGAGGATGCCACCAGTGAGGGATGGGCGGGAGGGTAGGACCGTGGCTGCAGAGGTTGTCTGGGGACTGCTGAATCTGGCTCACACTGGGCTCCAGGAGGCCTCACGGTGGAGGCTGAGGAGTTTCCTAGGGCTGCCGTGAAACAGCGCCACAGACTGGTTGCTCAGTGTGGAGACTGGAAGTCTGAAAGCCGCCCTTGGTGGGGTGGATCCTCTGAGGGCTCTTAGGAGAACCTCTCCAGGCCTCTCTCCTAGCTTCTGGAGAAGACTTGGTTCTCTTGCCTGGGGGATGCCTCCTTCCAAACCTGCCTGTTTTCACATGGCCTCTGGAGCAGCCTAGCAAAAGGCTGCCCAGGTCTCAATTCCCCTCGTCTTAAAGGACACTAGTCACACTGGAGTAGGGTCTGCTAGAGTTTGGGACTGAAATGCGCCCCCCAAAGGCCCCTGTGTGTTGCAGGCTTCGTCCGCAGGAAGGCACTCCTGGGAGGCTGTGGAAGTTTGAAGAAGTGCAGCCTACTAGAGTGTCATTAGGTCACTGGAGATGTGCCCTCCAAGGGGACAGTGGGACCTTGGTCCCTTCTTCTTCTTCTCTTTCAACTCCACCCTTGGCTCCTGCCGCCATGTGCTGCCTCACTACAGGCCCAAAGCAATGGGCCAACCGATCGTGGACCGGAGCATCGGAAACCATGGGCCACAATAGCCCTTTTCTCTTTATAACTTGATTACCTCAGATACTTGTTATAGTAACAGAAACTAACACAGGGCCTATCCTAATGACCTCATCTTGACTTTACGACATTTGTACAGAACTTATTTCCAAAGAGGGTCACATCCACAGGTACTGAACATTAGGGCTTCAACATGTCTTTTTGGCAAAATTCAACCAGGAATAATGACCCTAACTGGACTATTAGACCCCCTGGACTGAAGCATGGGTACTATTTTATTCATCTCATATTTGCAGGGACTGGCACCCTGCCTGGACAAATAACTAATGCCCAATTAGTGCTGAAGTAATGAACGAGCAATATCTGTTTCATGGGTTACTGGGTAAAAAACCTGAGAGCAAAATCCTGGCTCTGCTATTTCCTTCCTCGATGGTCGCTGGCGAGTCATTTAGCAGCTCTAGACCTCAGCTTCCTCCTCTCTAAAATGGCTACAATTTGACAAGAAGCCAAGAGGATCTCATGTATAAACTGCCTGACACATAGTAGGATGTTCAGCAATGGGAGGTATTAGTTTAAAAGGAAATTCCAAATTCAACCTTGCTTTGCTACCCTCTATTTTTTTTTTGGCCATATTCATTTCATCATATTATTTTTTTAAGGTTTAAAACAACCCCAACACATATTAGGCAAATCTAACTATATTAATCATACAAATGCTTTCAGTTTGCAGTAGCAAAACCCTCATTTCAATGCCATAACTTGCATAATGCCCTACTACACTAGCTTCAGGGAGGGCTTGATCCAGAATCCAAAATATGGGATTTCCTCTGCCTCTTGGGCAGCCGTTATCAGACTGAAGTCTTCCCCTTTTCACAATGCCAGGGGAAGGAGATGCCTTTTTTATTGCAACATCAGAAAAGATCCAAGGAAGATCCTGGCTTGAATCATGCGCCTATCTCCGAACTGGTTATTATGGCCAAGAGCATAGAACGTGTGAACTGGTCCATTCTGGGTCATGTGAATGGGGAAGAACAGAGTCAGACTTCTGTGCAGTGGGTTCCCTGTGGAAATGAAGAGTTCTATTTCCAAAAAGGGTACTAGAAAGATTTAAATAGGAAACGCTCTGACCCTTGAAACTGCCCACAGGCCAGAAAATAAATGAGGCTAAAAACAATCATGTTTCTGGAAAAGTACTGAGTAATTTTCAAAGTAAAAATAAAAATGGAATCCATAACTTACAAACAGTGACTTGCTGCTTCAATATAAAAATGTTTCTCTGCCTCTGTGACCCTTGTAGCTGGGTCAATAACTGCCGGGGGTGGGAAGGGCTAGCGGGTGTCACATGGACTGAGACAGCCTATCAATATCTCAGTGGAGGTCCCCGCAAGGGAGACCGGAACACGGCCGAGTGGGGTATTCCTTGTGGATATACTGAGGTCCCTCCAGTTATAAGTGGGGGAGCAGAGAACGGAGTCCAGGGGCGGAACACCCATGTGCCCAGGGGCTCCTACACAGGAAGGAAGAGCCCTGTCCGAATCCACTTAGCCGGGCCTCTGACTGGTTTTCCACTTGTTAGTTTTTACTATGGTTTTATGAAAAATAACCCATAACTCAGGTTTAATTTCCCTTGGGGAGACGGCTTTGAAATAACTATCAAATCTTTTTTCTTTTCCCCTCTTTTTTTTTTTTTTTTGCTACTCTAAGCAAACTGGTAAATATTTCCCCCTGAGGGACCGAAGTCCAGCCATTCATGCCATAATCATTTTAACACTATTTGTTTCTTCTTCTTTTAAAAAAATAAATTCCAACACTGTTAGTGTACAGTCCTTCTCATTCTATATTTCTGTTAGTTTTTTTTCATGAGTGACACAGAAAACATGCGTATATTTTGGTTTTTGGAAAAATTCGACTTAACATCCCAGCCAGGGGTAGACTTGCTAGCATTTGTTCAGTGTTTGACTAGGGGTTTGTAAGTGTCATTTCATCGACAACCACAAGAGGCATCGTGCCCACTTTATAGAGGAAAAACTGAGTCCCAAAGAGACAAAAGCTTATGAAATTGTCCCAAATAGACTTGAGCTGAAATCACCTGACCAAAGAAAAATACCTGACATTTCCTGTTCTGAAACTTCATGCAGTGTCTCATTTAATCTTCTCAAGAAAACCTGTAAGCTAGATAGGACCATCATCCTCATTTTACAGATAAATCAAGGTTTAGAGGATTAAAATAAATCAGTAAGTCTTATACCTGGGTCTGTCTTTCTGCAAGTCTGCATTTTTTATCTGCTCTTATTAGTTACACATAGGAATCAAATGTATTTTGACATACTATGTGTATAAGGAGTATAATTTCTCGTTCTTGTGGTTGTACCTGATGTAGAAGTACATTGGTTGTGTAGTCATATATGAGGAAAGTTATGTCCGATTCATTCTACTGTCTTCCTATTCCCATTCCCCCCTCTTCCCTTCATTCTCCTTCGTCTAATCCAAACTACTTCTATTTCCCCACCCCCACCCCTGCTTGTTGTGTGTTACCATCCACATATCAGAGAGAACATTCGGCCTTTGGTTTTTTGGAACTGGATCATTTCACTTAGCATGATTGTCTCCAGTTTCATCCATTTACTGGCAAATGCCATAATTTCATTTCTCTTTATGGCTGAGTAATATTCCACTGTGTGTATGTACCACATTTTCTTTATCCATTCATCTGTTGAAGGGCACCTAGGCTGGTTCCCTGACTTAGCTATTGTGAACTGAGCTGCTATAACCATTGATATGGCTGTGTCACTGTAGTATGCTGACAGAGAACTTGTCCCCAGGACTCACTTGCTGAGAAAGCTTCAGATCTGGGGAGGTCAAAGTGAGGGCAGGACTATTCAGACACTGAATAGAGCCTGGGCAGGCTGGCCCCACCTTCAGGCCAGCTCTGCGGATGGACTCTCAGGCTGTGGTCGCTCAGGATGCTGAGGTAGCCTGGATGGAAGCCCAGACGCTCGATGAAGGTGCCCAGTTGACAAAAGGCCAGAGTGAGCTGCCTGCCAATCTGACCTGCTGCACACTCGGGGACCCGACGTGCACCGAGGTCTTGCAGGCCAAAAGAAATGTCTGGTAAGCAGAGAAGTCCCAACAAGTCCATCATCCACTGCAGCCTGCAATCGTGACCAGGCTCATGCCTTGCCTTCCCCTGAAGGGAGGGAAGGATGTGGGGCAGGCCCCCCCAGGCAGCCCCGGCATCCCAGCAGCCCTCGGCACCCTTCCCCCACCTCCTGGAAGTGACAAAACTCCCACTTACAAGTTAATCAGAATCCTGACAGTGAATGAGAAAAAAATAATACTGTTAATTAAAATCTCAAAAGATGCCAAGGGTAACAGAGTGCAGATGCTTGCTTCCTGGGCTAATCCTACGGGAAGACCAGGCCTCAGCGAGCAGCGTTAGAATCGCAGGTGCTGTGATTAGGCCTGAGAGCATGTAGCTGCCACAAGCGGTTAAGAAGTTTTTAACCTTCCTGAAATCTCGAGCTTTGGAGAGAATTATATAATTAATGAGGAGCAGGACTTTCCCTTCCTTCCCAAGAGAGATTGCTTCCCGGCATCTTCCCCATGTAACACCCTCTCTCGTTTGTTTGGACAACTTGAGAAGTGAGTGTCTGCAGTTATTCAACAAACATTTGTTGAGCACCTACTATGTGCCAGGTACTTTCAAGGTGCTGGGGACCCAGCAGAGAGGTAGACTCATTGAGCTTACCTACTACAGTGAGGGACAGCAGTGGACAGTTACAGGGGTCGTTTAAGGGTATTGGAATAGGAAGACAGAGGAGGGTTAGAAAGTGAAGGGAGGAGAGGACTCCTTTAGACCTGCGGCCAGGGAGGGCCCTCTGACGTCCCTGTGAATGAGAAAGAAATCAACCTGTCTTCTGTTGCTGTAACTGAATAGCACAAACTGAGTGATCTATAAAGAGTAAAGATTTATTGGGCTCATGCTCGTGAAGACTAGGAAGCTCAGGATTGGGAGGCCGCGCCTGGCGAGGTCCTCTTCTTGGTGGGGACCCTCTCCAGAGTTCCAAGGCAGCACAGGGCATCGCAAGGCTAAGCAGAACACCTCTGCTCAGGTGTCTCCTCCTCCTCTTCTCATAAAGCCACCATCCCTCTGGATTAGGGGGCCACCCTTATGTCCTCCTTTAATCTTAACGACCTTCCAGAGGCCCCACCTCAAATACCACAGTCAGATCAATTGCCCACCCACTTACTGCTTCATGGTGGGGATTGTTTTGAGTACGAGCTTTGGTGGGGACTTGAACCCCAACTGAACAGATGCTGGAATAACAAGCACTCCCTGGAGAGGAAACCGAAGTGCAAAGGCCCAGAGGCCAGGGCAGACTTCAAGGTTCCAGGAACAGCAGGAAACCTGTGAGGTGGGGAGCAGATGGAGATGGAGAGGGAGGCAGGGCACATCACCTAGAACCTTCTAGGACAGAGCAAGATGTCGGAACACGATTCAGAGTGATCCAGAAGCCTTCGAGCAAAGAGCCCTATATCTGATTTCCATTTCCTAAAGGGTACCCTGGCTGCAACAGGGAGAATGGCCATGGGTGTGGGTGGCAGAGAAAGAAGGCACAAAAGTATTTCAGGAGGACCCACAGTCCACGTGATGATATTGCATCTGAGGTAACCCTGGTGCCATTTTTGATTGACCTGAAATACACAGTAGTTGGTATTTTCAGAATGGATTTCCTCTAGTTCTTGGCAAAATTCCATCATTACAGACTTTCCGGGGTCTCGAGGCAGTATTTTTAATACGTTCATATACCATGTTAGCCTCCCAGGGGCTAAGGAGTAGGCTCGGAGAACTGGCTATAAAGTTTTAAGAATGTCGGCTGAACAGACTGAGCAGGTAAACATTTTCCTAACCCCAAAGATGCATAGAAGCTGTGTAACTGCCATTTAAATACGAAGGACACACTTGTTTTGTAATGTCCAAGCACAGGGCCATTATTCACAAATGATGTCCTTCAGGAATGGTGTGGGTAGGGGTGGGATGTGATCCTTGAGTATAGAAGCCACAGGGGAGAGGGAGAAAAACAAAAAACAAAAAACAAAACCCATGCTTCCAGTTTTTTCACGACTGTTCCAATTTACATTGCAGAACTGAAGTTATTTTTCCCATTTTGTGCCCAACAATGCCCGTATATTCATAAAAGGACAGGAGAAGAAGAGGCTGTTTAATGTAAAACATGTTGAGATTTTATTTGCTATCTCCTTGGACATGAAGTTTCCACTTATCTTAGTATTGCCTTCTTCACAGAGCGTGGCCTTGTGTGCGCAGATTGATACTCTCACGATAAAAACAGAATCTTCTAAAACTACCACCTCACCAAGCGGGGAGATGGCGCTTGTTCCTAATGGCAACTAAATCTAGATTCAGTTCTAGCTGGGAGGAAGGAGGCCAGAAATTCAGAGTGGTTAGGCCCTGGCCCGGGTAGATGTGCTACGTGAACCATAAGCCTCCATCACTTATCTTGGCAGAGAGAAAATTGGAATTTTGGAGGAAAGTTTTGCATCAGGCGCTGAGATCCAATAAATACTCCCATTCCTTGTGGAGCTCCCAACGCGGCACAGATTAGAGGACTGCCTCAGGATGTTCAGCACTGAAACTCTGGTCAGTGCCTTGATCCCAGGCGCCTGTAGCAAGGGCTGATAACTCCAGCTCCCTCTCGCTCTCCATATTGTGGTCTTTGTTCTTCCGCCCGGTGACACTTCAGTAAATCCATGTAGACTGACTTGTGCACATTGCCTTGGTGCCTGCTATGGCGTGAATGTTTGTGTGTGTCCTCTTTTCCCCAGTTTTCAGAAGTCTTAGTCCCCCCCCCCCCATATGATTATATTGGGAGGTGGCCCTTTAAGAGGTAATCAGGTGATGTGGGTGGAGCTCTCAGACCGGGATTAGTGCCCTTAAAAAAGAAAACAGGAAAGGGCTCTTTTACTTTCTCTCTCTCTGCCTGATGAAACTACAAAGAGACAGTGGCCATCTGCAAACCCTTTACCCAGCGTGGGATCTAGCAGCACCTTGATCTTAGACTTCCAGCCTCCAGAATGGTGAGAAATAAACCTCTGTTATTTAAAGCCAGCCAATTTTGGTGATTTGGTGTTGCAGCCCAACTGACTGGGACAGTGTCACAGTGTGAACATCAGAAGAGCGAGAATAAGAACCCAGGGTTCAAATCCTGACTCTGCCACTTATGAACTTTGTGGATCTGGGCGAGGCTGACTCCTCGGGCCTCAGTTTCCCCATCTGTAAAACAGTGCTAATGTCTGTCCTTCAGGGTAGAGATTGGAAGCGATCGTGTGTGATATTAGTTGAGGTCACCGTGCAGAGCGGAAAGACTTCATTACTGTTTGTTGTTTGTGTGGTTATTACATTGAAAGCGTTGGATTAAATAAAATACGGTGTCTCATCTGGGGCTTAAAACCTTGTGAGACAGACACTAAATAACTGCTATACAAGGCGAACAGTCACAGTCACCGTAACTGGAATAATGGAAAAAGCACCATGAGCCATAATAGAGTGAGGACACTGTAATAGAGTGAGGACAGAGGCCAGGTTCCCTGTCACTGCTCCCCTCAAGAGGTGGTGTCTCCTTCCCCTTCCCTTGAAACTGGTCTGGTCCCTACAGCATGCAGTGGTGGTGACTGTGGGTGACCCCCAAGGCTAAGCCATCAGGCTCCTGATTCACTGAGGTGCCCCCTCTTAGACACAAGCTGCCATCCTGAGACATGTCACCTATGTGTGATATAGTTGACACCTCAAGTGAGCATCAACCATCAGTTGCAGGAGTGAGCTCAGTTGGCCAGTCCAGCCAGCCGAGCCCCCAGATGACTTCAGCAGTCCCAGCACCCAGCCACACTTTGTGTTTTGGAAGAATGTCCAGTCAGGCAACAGAACTGTAAGAGACAATAAATCATTGTCACTTTTTTTGTTTTTTCTTTTTGCACCATAGATTTAACCTAGGAGCACTTTACCACTGAGCCACATCCCCAGCCCTTTTTATTTTTACTTTTATGAGACAGGGTCTTGCTGAATTGTTTGTGCTCCTCCTGCCTCGGCCTCCCGAGTGACTGGGATCACAGGCGTGCACCACAGTGCCCAGCTGAATCGTCGTTATTTTTAAGCAGTTAGTTTGGGGCAGTTAGTTATGCAGCCATGGATGATCCAAGTAGGAGTTTAGGAAAGAAGAGTTAATATCACATCAGGTAATAATGGGATGGCTCCTAGAGAAGTGGGATTTGAGAGTGTCCTTGGATAGGAAGGTGACTCTCGGGAGGCTCTTGGGAGGAAGTTATTCCAGAGAGAAGAAAGAGTGAGCATGGAAACCCAGAGGCTGCCCTCAAACAGACATGAGCTGTGGGCAGACCATGTTCGCTGAGAGGAAGGAAGGAAAGCTGGGAGGTGGTCAGGCCAGACCAGGTGGCCTCAGGACCTTCTCTTTGGTTATCAGTAAGCAAAACTTATTCTTGCTCTTCTGGGTGAAGGGGTCTTATGGGAAACAACGGGACATTATGGGTCAGGGAGGCAGCGAGCTGTGGAGAGAACACAACCCACAAAGCATCTGGACCTGTCAGAGAGACGCCAGAACCAGAAGGTTGCTGTGGTGGCTCCCATCTCAGGTGGTTCCCTGGTGGCTCCCATCTCAGGCACCAGGAAATCCCAAGACCTTCACGTGGTTCGTGAGGCCCTTGGCAATGGGTCTCCTGCCCCGGCCTACTGTCCTTCGGTGTCCCCTTTGCTCACTCCCCTACGGTCACCGTGACTCCTTGGTCATCCCTGAAGAGCAAGCCCATTCCTGACTCCACGCTGTTCTTGCTTTCATAGGTCTCTCCATCTGGGTCCTAAATACCACGTCACCATTTTGCTTAGCTCAGAGAGAGGATTAGCTCTTCTTCATTGGGTACTCTGGCATCTCCTAAAGGCTGGTTGCCCCCCCAGCCCCCTGGCCTGCTCTACTTTCTTCCCAGAAATTAGGACTCCCTATCATTGACCTTTGAAACCTTTATCGTTGCCTCCCCAGCTGGACTGTATACTCCGTGACGGTGACGCCTTTGTCTAATGCCTGGAGAAGTTCTTGGCATGGAGCAGTGCCCGACACAAATGGTAGAAAACAATGAATGAATACATGAATCACAGGCAGCCTAGGGCTTAAGGTATCTGTTACTCTCCGGCAGGAGGAATTTGTGGATCTTCATTTTAATTCTCCTCCGTCGTTCTCTGCTTCCTGCTATTTCCAGACAATCCCGCGCCATCAACTCAGTGAGAGCTCTTCCCTCCCAGCTCCTGCTGACTCATAACCGGGCTCTCTCACAGCCCCCCGCACACTGCTCCTCCTCTCCCTGCATCTGTCCAACTTCTGCTCCTGCGGCCTCCTCCTCCTCCTCCTCCTCCTCCTCCTCCTCCCTGGCTTTCCAGGTGAAATTCCAAGATGGAGACTCCCGAGTGCGTGGGCCCACTCTCCATGGAGCCCAAGGTTTGGCCCTTGGACAGTGTTGTGGGTCAGATGCCCATGCTGACTCAGTTAGCAGTGGCCACAGGCCCAGAGCATGGCCGCCTAGCTGTGGAGAAGTACTGTTTCACTCAGCAGAGGTGCATGGAGGAGCAGGTGTCTTCAAGACCTGTTGGCTGTAGCCTGGAGGCCATGCTGAGGGAATCCTACCCTAGGGAGATGCTTAAGTCTTCTGAGCAGGGCAGTCATGGAACAGGTCTGTGTTTTCAAAAGATGACTTTAGCTACTGCTATGGTTTAGATCTGGTTTGACTATGTTTCTCATAGACTCAAATAGAAGCATGGTCCTCAATGTGGTGATGTTAGGTGGTAGTGAAAGTTTTAAGAGGTGAATGGTCATTGGGGACATTGCCCTTGGAAGAACTGATAACATGACTCTTGAGAAGTGAGTTAGTTATAGTTATAAAAGAGTGAGACTTGCCTCTCTCCACTTTCTGGCTTCTTGTTTCACTATGTGGTTACTTTTAACAGGTCCTCTCACCGTTGTGACCCTCACTAGAGCCTAAACTGAATTTTTAGTCTCCAAACTATGAGATAAATGAATCTATTTTCTTTATCAAGTCCTCAGTCTCAAGTATTTTGTTAGAACAGCAGAATACAGACTAACACAGCTACCCCAATGAATAATTTAGTGATAGAAGAAGGTGCTGTGTACAAAAATGGTTAGGAAGTCATGACCAGGGAGAGCAGATAAGGCCACCAACCATGTTGGGATCAAACCTGATGGGGAAGAGGAGCGAGGAAGTGGTCTTGAACCTGAAGCTGTCACTCGGCATGTGAATTCAGTAGAAAACTGAGTCTGAACTCTCTGGAATCATAAAGACACAAGTTAAAGCTAGCAGGTGCAGAGCATGGTAGGGGGTGAGTGAAGACAGACACCTGGGGATATCTCTTACATGGAAAGGGCAGGCAAAAGAAGAAAAACTAGACAAATGGTCTAAACTGGAAATACTTTCACAGATAAATAGAGACTCAGGGAGCCACAGCACCCCATAAAAACAGGTAAGCACTTTCCCTATTTCTTATTCTCTGGCCTGGAGGATCTTGCATGAGACCTTGCTGTTCCGTATCTGAAGCGTCCAGGCTGTTTTCCCACAGCCAGGAAGGATTCTTCTTGGGAATCCACAATATTCTAAAAATATATCTGCAGGGCTGCAGTGCCACAATTAGTGTAGCTGCTGTCCCAGGAAACCCTCGTCACCATTTTGCTTAGATCAGAGAGCGGATTAACTTTGATGTCTGTCTGCACCCCTTGCAAGACACCACCGGCGGTCTGCTCCCTGCAAGCATTCAATCTTCACATCCAAGGGAAGAAGGAGAAAGTGCCGGGTAGGAGCCCAAACCAATTTTTTTTTCAGTGATTGAGATGAAAATATGCACCCTAGGGGGCCTGACATATTTGACTTACATCTTCTCTCCAACTCTCCCCCTCCACAGAAGTACCTTCCCCAGACCCAAACTTCCTTTGGCTTTACCAAACATTAGCACAGCTCAGAAGCCCCAAACCAGCATCTGTGCCATATGTCCTAAGTAATCGTGTTGATTTCTGTCTCTGTTAGGGCTCCTGGCGGCGTAAACTGAAACTGGCTCTGACCATCTTAAGTTCAAACACAGTTTACTGGAAACACATGGGAGTCCTGCAGAGCATCATGATCACTTGAGAATCACCCTGCAAAAGAGGTTCCAAGGGCCTAGGCAGGCAGGAGAGGGCCACAAGCTCATCAGAACATTAGCAATGGGATTAATTCGCTGTGACAACGCCACCTATATTTGTGTCACTGTCGTCTGAATTCTGGGAGAAAGAGATGAATAGGACTTGGTTGGGCCATGCCCATACCCCACAACACAGGCTCACTGACTGTGCAAGGTAGTTTAGATAAGGGGTTAAGAACTGGTCTCTGTAACCAGGTTTGAACCCTCACTCTGCCACTTACAAGCCATGTGACCTTGAGCAAGCCACTTTTGCTATGCCCCAGCCTCCTGCTCTGAAGGAGTCAATTATCCTCGTGACTGCACAGGGCAAGGGTCCTGCAGGTCCTGACACTAGTATTCTACTGCATGAGCAGTGCCCCCAGTGCAGGATTTGCTGGCCAACCAGGAAGGCCGGCCTGAAGAGTCATTCTCCAAAATACACCAGGAGCTGCTACCCGGTGAGGCAGAGGGTCAAGCAGCAGTCACTAGGCTGCCACATCTTCTCCCTCCACCAGGCTGGGATGCCACGTGGACAGCAGACACTGCTGCTTTCTTTGCTGCCTCCCCCAACACCTGAGCTTCTGGCACGCTGGATAGGGCTCAGGGAGCCACTGTAGAATTCGAGAATGTTCCTGAGCTGTCTTTATGAGAGATCAACTACTCCAGGGCTCTGCCCCGAGGAGGCACACAAGAACTACTTGCTGATGGAATTGATAGGATGGTGGGTGATGGAAAACCAGGGGAGTGTGATATTCTAAATAAACCTGTGCACATTGGGATCAAAGAAGGGAAGCTGCGTTTGGGGATCTGGTGGCTGGCAAGTGGTAAGTAACGCTGTTCTGGTGTGGTAAGGCTAATGATAGATTCTAATGACATAGAGGGGGTACTCATTTCTGCTGGACAGTTAATGCTTTCAGGTCATTATGATGAAGACAGAGAAACCACTAGTCACTTGCCACATTACCTTGAGATGGGGTGGCTCATCTGCCACAATGTCCTGTCTCAGCCTGCGAGGTAGTCATCAGAATGTCCCATTATCCTAGTCTCTTCCATTCTGACTGGTTGGTGGGTGGCACTTGGTTGGTTATTCTTCCAAGCTTACTCACAGAGGTATCAGGAATCCCTGATCCCTGAACCCTGAAAGAGCTCCATTCTCCGGCTCTCAGTGACGCGGTCTAGACAATAGAGCAAACTTTGCCTCAAATTCTCATAGAAGTGTGAATCAAGTGAAACCACATCCATGGATATTTCATCTTCTGTTTGGAAAGAGACAGCCCAACTTCAACTGGCTTCTATAAAAGGGAGATGTGACGGCTCATCTGAGCAACCTAGGGGTAGCCTGTTTCAGGTACAGCTGGCTCAAGTGCAAAATGAGCATCTGGTTTCTGTCCATCTCTCAGCTCTCCTGCTGTATCGATTTCATTCTTAGTCCCTAAATTGTGCCCTCATTCCCTTGTAGCTACTATATCTCATGCCCTCAAGGTCAGGTCCAGCTATAGTAGAGTTGAGATAGAGTATGGTTGGCTAATGTGGGTTATATGACCAGGAAGATGAACTGCATTGGCCTCAATCCTATGCCAAACAATCTATGTATTATGGAGTTGGGGGTCTCCCAAGAAACTGAGGCAGAGCAGAAACTCTCTTCAAACTCTGATTCTTGGGATCAAGTCAGAAAGATTTCAGACATGTCACTTAGAATAATAGGAAGGAGTTTATTGAAGGGATCAGGAAATGGGAAAGGGGACACTCAAGGGAAAGAGTGGGTCCTCTCAGAGAGGAGGGTCAATGTGCCTCTCCTGTGCTCCAGTTTTATTGGGGATCCCAGAGAAGTTTCCAGAGAGTCCTGTACAGGTCCACCTCCAGACTTTTGACTGACAGCAGGGTGCCATCAGACTTTCAAGTCCCCACTGTTGTAGCAACTTTAGGTCACCTGGTCCCATGCTGAATCGTTCTAATTGGATTCTTAACCATATATTCTTAAAGATTTTTGTGGTTAGGAGAAACTATCCTTCTCTCCCAGAGTTTCAGGATCTGGTCACAAAAGTCTCCTTCAGGGTAACTTGGATTCCTCTTATCAATATTACTTTGGGCCTGCATTTCTCCTGTAGATAACAAGTAATTTGCTGAGGAATGTGACATATCCTGTCCACTGAGGCCAGGCAGGGCTGCAGGTAAATTGCTTCTTGAAAAAGAAAGCATGTAGGGGTCAGCACAGTGGGCCCATTTTATGAAATTATTCTCTTAACCTAGTGTTCCCACCATCCTCATCTGTCTGTTCCCTACACACAGGCAAGGAAGCGTGGCTGGGCTTGGCAATGCGCTTAACTTTCAGAGCTGGGAAGAAGTAGGATGGTGGCAGTGGGGGTGGGAGGAGCAGACCAGGAGTGTGAGGGGAGTGGTTTCCCAAAAGATATTGGGGCACTATTATTGGGAAAACGGGAGGTGGATCCTGGGTGCTAAAATGACAAATGCCCCTTACACCTGGGTGTTTTCTGTCATGTGATGTAAAGCATGTATCACAGCTTCCCTCTTTGCCGCGAAGACTTTTCTCCGTATCCAACAAGCTCCCGCAGGTGCCTGAGGAGCAGCCACCTCACTACACAATCATCTGTCTTCCCCGTCTGCACTCCGTAGCCCGCAGGCCTGTATCACTCATCGGCAATGGGCTGTGTTGATCATTATTTATCTTTTCATGTATATGTTCTGTGGCAGGATCCTGGAAAGCAGGGGTCACATCTTATTCATCTTGTGTCCCCCATGGCACTTTGCCTGGTGTTTGGGGCATAGCGAATAGTCTATAAATCTGCCAACAGATCAAACAGCTGATTTATATGCTTCCAGAGCTACAACAGTAGATGGTAGCTTGATTCAACTACCAAACTTCAAAGACAGAGGAAACTGTAGATCTCCACACCATTTCGAAAAGATGGTGAAGTCTACCACGAGCTGGACGATCTCTCAGCTCGCTGGTTTAATCCTCGAATCAGTAGGCTCAGTTCACTTTTCTGGACTAAATAATGGGGTCAAGATAAATATCCCCTGTGCTTCCCAGCCCCAGCTGCTGGCATCATGTCTATCTACAAAGGATTGGGCGAAGGCCCCTTGGGCAGGCGGTGTTCAGATACAGCCCATCTGTAAGGGGCACAGGTGCAGAGGATGGCAATCACAGAAGAGGAAGCAGAAGTCTGTCCTCAGTGGCCTCCACCTAAGGCAATGAGCCAGAGCCCCATGGTCTCATCCCTAGGACTGGCTGCTGGCTCTCTGCCCTTTTCAGATCCCCATTTATCTCCTATCGTCCTCAGGAATCCTGATATCTCAGTACAGGGAACAGGGAGAGCAGGGGACCCTCAGGGAAGCCCAGGGACTTGTCTGAAGCTGTGCATGCAGCCATGGTCCCCTCACCGGTAAACTGAGCCTGCTGACTTGAGGATTAAACCAGCGAGCTGTAGAGATGGTCCAGCTCGTGGCAGACGTTCACTAAATGACAGACAAGTGCGGAAGGACAAGAGGGCGTGGTTGGTAGTGGAGGGAGTGAGGTTTGGAGGTGGTGAGTGGAGCGGTGGAAAGCGGAGCCCGGCCCCCGGCAGGGAAGAGGGCCGGTGAGATTCCGCGGGGGATGAAGCTCAACAAGAGCCCTGGCAGCAACCCAGCCCTCGCGCTCGGCCCGCACCAGGGGCAGTCGGGCAAAGAGGGGAGGGCGGCTGCGGGCCCGAGGCCCCGCCCAGTCCCCGCCCACCCTAGGCCCCGCCCCGGCTCCACCCCGACCCCGCCCCTCCCCAGCTCCGCCTCCACCCCGCGCCCC
>NW_026000108.1:19391874-19469426 GCF_001458135.2 Marmota marmota marmota
CGAGGCTTCCGAGGGTGAAGGTGCCCTCGCGGGTCCGGGCAGCCCCCGCCGGGCAACATGTCCCGGAACCTGCGCACCGCGCTCATTTTCGGCGGTTTCGTCTCCCTGGTCGGCGCCGCTTTCTACCCCATCTACTTCCGGCCCCTAATGAGGCTGGAGGAGTACCGTGAGTGACCTCTGGCCCCAGTCACTACCCCCTTCACCCCCACCCGACCAGTCAGTTCCACGTGGTGTCTTGGAAAGAGCTGGGCTGAGTCGGGCAGAGCAGGTTCGAACCCCGCAGCATACAGCTTTGTGACTGCGACCAAGTGGTTCAACCTCTCAGACCCTCAGCCTTCTCTTCTGAGGTGTCTCTGCACCATCAGTAGTCAGCTTTTGGGAGCTTCAGAGATGATGAGATATATGAAATCAGTCTGCACATAGTAGGTCAACCTAATGTTAATTCACATTCATAGTTAACACAAGGTTTAATATGCTATGTCAGATTAGGTGTAGGTTGGATCATTTAATTTGTACAACCTCCCTTGAAGTAGAAGTTATCACCCATTTTACAGATGGGGAAACTGAAGCCCAGAGAGGTGGTATAACTTGCCCAAGGTCACACAGTAAGTGGCAAGGCAGATATTCTAACCCAGGCTTCTGTTGCAACCTCTTCCATACACCCAGGCTGGGAATGGTGATACAGCAGGGAGGCAGATGGAACTCCCCTCATCCTGAGCTGAAAGGTGTTGGTATTGCCCTTCATTTCCATTCCCAAAGATGTTTTTGAGTGGAAATATTTCAAACCTAAGCTGCTAACCTGGTTTTTTAGCGTGTTTTTTTTTTTTTTTCTCTTTTTCTTCCTCAAATCGTTTTTCAGATTGCACTGGTTTCCTTCATTTTAAGCTGGTTGCTCACATGACAATGGTGAATATCCTGGGAGTAATTTTCCTCCTTAATCATTCAAGTCCTATCATTCTAAAAGCCAAACTCTCCTTCCTTGAGACCTATACCTCAGCAAGGATTAGCACTTTGATACATCTGAAACCATCTGTCAGAGAGAAAATATTCAGCATTAGAGGCTCATTTTGTTCTCCAGGAAACCTGAATCATCTTGAAGATGGAAGAGGGCCAGCCCTGCCCCTGGAGAATATTAGTGGAGGCTGAAAGCTTGGTGATTTGAAGGCAAAAGCTCCATGTAAATGTTTGGCCCATTACAGATGCTACAGCATTTGATTTCTGGAGGCAGAGCATTTAGTACACACTCCAGTTTCCTTGTAGCTGCTTTCATCGGCCAGGTCTGAAATGGCCTCTGTACGTTCTGCTTTCCAGCCTGTCTGCATGCCCCTAACTGGGAGTAAATATGGGTCTGCATAATCTGCTTCCGTTTATTTACATCCTGTAGAATTGAACTTGGGACAAAGCGTCTGCTTTGGTCCCATTAGAAAGTTTCAGAGCCAGCATCCAGCATTGTGGTGCACACCTGTAATCCCAGCAGCTTGGGAGGCTGAGGTAGGAGGATCGATAGTTCAAAGCCAGCCTCAGCATCTTAGCAACTAAAGTTGCCCTAAGCAACTCAGTGAAACCCTGTCTCTAAATAATATATGAAAAAAGGCTGGGGATGTGCCTCAATGCCCCTGGGTTCAGTCCCCAGTTCCAAAAAAAAACCCCAAAAAGTTTCAGTTGTGAAGACTAGAGCAGTGGTTTCCAACTGGGAATGTTTTTGTCCCCGAGGACGTTTGACCCTATCTAGAGACATCTTGGTCCTCACAACTAGGGGAGGAGTGGGGGAGTGTAGTACAGGTATCTACTGGATAGAAGCCAGAATACCCTTCTGCAGTGCACAGGACAGTCCCCTGTGGCAAAGGATTACCTAGCCCCAATTGTGAAAGGTACCTTGATCTAGGGAGAGTGGTTTTACCTCCACTGTTGCTGGGAGGGATGGGGAGCCAGGAGAGACTGGGTCAGGGAAGGTACTGGACAGAGACAGTCCTCGAGGAGAGTTGGTATGAACTCCTAATCTCATGCACAGAACTGTCTTGGCCACCTCTTCTACCAGCTCCCTCTGTTCCTCAGGGTTGGGGCATACTGAGGAGAAGGCCACAGTTCTTGGAAGGTTAGGGCAGGAGCCCAGTACCTGAAAACTGGATTACTAGTGAAAAACCGGATTTGAATCCAGAGCTTGCAGAGAACAAGCCCCAGCCATGAGCTGGAACATCAGGTCACTTTGGATCCTTTGGTGGGGCCAGTTGGGGTTTGGGGAGTATGGGGACAGGAATGTTCCAAGGTCACTGCTGGAATAAGCAGAAAAGGGGCAAAAGAGTACTTGGGTAAAGTAGAGCCAAGGAGCTTTTCCGTGTTTGCCAATCAGCGGCCACTGTCACAGCGTGCCTTACAGGACTTCATGTTGACGTTCAGTGCATCCGCAGCTCTTTCATTAACTCAGCAAGACTTTGCCCAGTGTTGCATGAAGAACATGGTCAGCTCTGTAGCTGATACTCAAGTACTGCGGTGAGCACTGGGGAGGTGGCAGTTGGCCTTGGGGGTCAGTGATCCCATACCAGAAGTGTGGTTCCAGGTTTGCTGTTCTCTGGCAGGAGCCCTGGACGTTGCTTTCAGCTTTCATCCTGTTGCATAGCGTGGTTTGTCTAAAGAGCACTTAGGGAACGGTGCAGATGGCTGGAACTAGAAGCCTAATTTGTTTGAATTCTAGAACCAGGCAGTGATCCTGAACATGGCCTTTTAGAAAGAACATGCATTTTAGGCATTGAGACCAGCTGGTAGTAAACTGAGAATGAAAAATCATTTTCATGACCGTGTTCATTTTTAATTTTAATTAGATGTGCATAAGCATAAAATCAGGGTTGGTTTTTTTTTTTTTTTTTTTGCCAGAAGAAGCTTTAACTCATCCATTCCTTCATTTGGGTGACTCATTCAAGGTCACCCAGCATGTTAATTGCTGAGTGGACACCAGACCCCAACTCCCCCACCCTTGTCTGCTAATGCTTTGTCACAGTGTCTTTAAGACAATGAAACATGTTCCAGAGTCAGTCCCATTCTCGGGTTGCACCCTGCTGCCCCGTTTCAGAACAAGGTGCAGGAAATCCATTGATGTGGAAATCTTCTTGCCTTGCAAGGGCATTTCCCATCACATGCTAGGGCTTAGAAAGTGCTCTTCATTCCTCTTACCTTATAACCAGCCGACACTCACAGACTCCAGCCTTGGATTCTTGCTGGTGTTGCGAAGGCCCCCCCCCCACCAATAGTTCACAGTGTAGAAGGAGCCTGTGAGTCAGGTGGCCCTTTGGCTCCCTTCACCCAGCTAGTTCACACAGCTATCGTGGCGGGTGGATTCTTCTCAGCCTCTGGCTCACAGGTGCTCTTGTGGCCATCTGGGCTCTTGGCCTCTGGTTCACACTTGCTAGTACTGCCATTTGGGTCCTGTTAGCCTCTGTTCTCATTTGCTGCTGTTGTGGTGTGGTGTGTCCCTGGCCTGTGGTTCACACCTGCTGTTAGGGCCACTTGGTTCCCCTTAGCTTCAGATCACGCTTGCTTCCAGTTCTGGACTCCCCCGCAGCAGGGTGTGTGCCAGACACCACAGCAGAATGGGAACACAAAGTATCTTTTCTAAATATTTGTATTTTTAAAGGATTACTTTGAATTAATCAACATGGAACAGTCTCACTGTTGTTGGGCTTTCTTATATGTGTGTTTTACTCTTGCTTTTTTTTTTTTCTAATAAGAAAAACCCAAACTAACAGAAAAATTCCAAGAATAGTACAGTAGGTTGCTCTGTCCTTCACCGAGGCTCACCAGTGGTTAACATTTGCCGCATTTGCTTTCTCCCCTGTAGGTAATACACACATGCATACAGGTATTTACACACACAGTTATAGTTACGTATGTATTACAATTACTGCTACTGTTTTGCTTAACTCTGTGAGACAAAATTGAAGGCAGTGTGAGCTTTTGTTCCTAAACACTTTAGCCTTTCTAAGAACAGGGACCTTTTCTTACCTAATCACAGTAGTCTTCCAATCCAGGAAATTCAATATTGATAACAATGTTAGCATCTAATGCATATCCATATACAAATTTAGCATTTTTTCCAGTGATGTCACATTATGAGTTGCTTTATTTCAACTCATAATTGGCAGGAAAAGATGGGGGGGAGAGAGATTGCCAAGGTCCTATTTTGTACCTATTTCTGTCTTCCCACTACTCTTTCCTTAGAGCACCCCTAGCTAGTAGCTCCCAGGTTGCTGAGGGAACTGGCCCTTAAATATATTGCATTTGTTTGTAGGACTGTCAACGTTAAATATAGTAACAAGTCACACGCTAGATTTATTTTCTAATATGGACATTTAATATAAGGATATGTTTTCATTTTCAAAGACTTAAAATTATTAGGTGGATTCTCTTACTACTGTATGAAATCAGCCACCTGCATGTGTAAACAACTTTAATAATAGGGCTTGGCCCTTTGACTAGAGATAAGGATTCTCAATTAAAACTACAAATCAAACCACTGCCTTAGCACCAGGGGGCAGAGTCGGGCTTGCTGAGACACCAGAGTGGGGAATTTTTCCAACCCAGAGTCCCATAGTTGGCTTTTAATCATTTCACTCAGGATAGAAACATGCTCATGACTAAAGTCAGTAATTAGCTTATTTGTCCATGCCATTCAATCCCTGGCTTTCACCATTGCCCTTTTCCTGTGGTTTTTATAAATTTGCGATTTCTCCAGTGATAATAGAAATCTGTCCACCTCATCAAGTTGTACTGGCTAAATCCTGAGAGAACGAGTTTGAGTTTCTGTCTTCCTTTTAGCATATTCTGCATTCACAAATAAGGTGTCTTTGTGTGGAATCATGAATTTACATAAGACTGCTTTGGCCTCAGAGTATTTATAAAACATTAATGGATTAAAGAACCAGCGGATGTAGATAGGATGCTAATACCTGGGTATTGCTTGGTAGGGACTGGTTGAAATGCCTGTCCAGGCCAGACTGCAGAGGTGTCTGCATTAGGACAAGGATTAGAAAGAGATTATGGTCTATTTAAAACAAATCCTCAGCCTCTTTCCAGCCTCATTAGCAGTTAGCAAGAAAGTGTGGAGACAGGGATTCCTTTCTCTTCACTTGATTCTCCATTTCATCATAAGAGGTTAGAACACAATTAGGCATTCTGTCCCTGCCACCCGAAGTTGGCTTCCTCTCATGCTTGGCAGTCTGCCAGCGTGTTTGGTGTCGCAATACCTGCTAAAGAATGTTCCGGTGTACCAGGGTGACTGCTTTTCTTAAATTTGTACATCTCAAATACCTTCTGACAATTATCTTTCAAAAGGCATCTCTGCCCTCTTTCATTATATCAGAGAATAGGCCTTTTAGATCTGGAAAATTATCGGGTTTTGTTCCTGGCAAGACTGATGACAATGTGTGTGATCTTTTATGAGTTGGCATTTTCTCGAGCATGTTTGGGACATCCATACTTTGAGACTTACATATGGCCAGTGTGGTCGGGCTCAGTCCTACAAGGGTTACTGTCTAGGCAATGAGAACACCTTTTGTGTTATCTCAGAAAGTATAACACCTTAGAGGCCCCTTATCACCCACTTGTGTCGGAAAAAGTCTCTTGGCGTATCTAGGTTCAGAGGGTCTTGGTTAGCCACCTGCTGCTTTCAGAGAGGTGGGAAGGCAACCAGGCCATTGTCTCTAATTGGTGTCTTCTCCCTCCCCTTCTTAGAACTGGATACCAAGATCCCCATCAGCTCCATTGCCCAGTGTTTTATTTGCCAAAGCAATACTTAGCGCTGATAAAACTATCTGGTCATTTAGGATTGGCTTTCTGTCACATCACTTAGAAGCAAGTTCAGTGAATCTTTTTTTTTTTTAAATATGGAACGCTTCACGAATTTGCGTGTCATCCTTGCGCAGGGGCCATGCTAATCTTCTCTGTATCGTTCCATTTTTAGTATATGTGCTGCCGAAGCGAGCACAAGTTCAGTGAATCTTAAGACTGGGGAAAACCCTGCTTCTTGTACCTTTATGCTTGTGTAACTTTATGAGAATCCAGAGGCCAAAATAAAGAAAATAGCCTAATATTAAATAAGAGCTAAATGTGGACTAAAGAAATGCTTGTCTGTCTGATTAAAACAGAGGTCTGATTACAACATTTAATTACTATAATTTAGTAGTAAACATTCTTTGGCTCCCTGAGTCTTTCTTCTAAAAAGCTCCCATTTGTTTGTCAAGATACTTAAAATAATAAGTCTTTTGTTGTCACAGTCCTCGGGTTTATTCTCAACCACTTAGAAAGATGTGTCAGAGCTCTTGAAGCCCACAGTCATAAAATGCCCAATTTCTCTTGGCCCTGGCCTGTTGGACATCTCCAAAGAGATCAGCTTCGCCGCCTAGCTACAACGCGCTTGCTAATTGGCACAGCACCTGCAATCAATTAGGGAAGCTTCAATTATCCAAACCAAAGCCACCCACCCAAAGATTAATTTTCTGCTCTATTTCCTATCAAAAACATAGCATATTTAGCTCTGCGTCTAGTCCTTCAGTGGAGTGCGTTTTAGACATACAAACGACATCATTTTCTTGTTAATTGTACTTGTTCCTTCATTTCAGCAGCCTTCCGCTTGTAATATCACGCCCACCAGTTCTTTCAAAATTGTTCTTTTTCTGTTGTTTTGTTGCCTTTCCAAAATGCTGAGATCACAGGAAAAAGATGTTAGTTGGGAGCTTTTCTTTTGAAGTTGGGAGCTTGCTTTTTTTTTTTTTTTTTTAATTGAAAATACCCCATCTTTTTGCATTATAGGATCTTACTTCCACAACCTAAAAGCCTTGAGTAGCCACATCTCTGAATTTAATAACACATAAATATTGTTGCTAATTGTCCCATGTCATAGGCTGATGTAAATACAAAGATTTCTCTCTCTCCTCCTCCTGAAGAGTAATTGTTCTGTTGTGTTTCTCAGAGAAGGAACAGGCCATAAATCGGGCTGGTATTGTTCAAGAAGATGTGCAGCCACCAGGTAAACTAAAGAAAAACCAATCCAAACCGAGTCCCCCTGGTCCCTTTGTGCTGTGTGGTTTGTGTGGGCTTTGCCATGGAGGGGCGAGAAGGTGTAGAAACTAGATTGTGATTTTGCTACTTACTTCATAATAGTTGCCATTTTTTTTTATAGCTGTTATCTAAGACTTCATTTTCAGATTTCACTGCAGAATACTTATTGCAAGTTTGCCGGTCCCTCTGTTGCATCTGATAAATAAGCGTAAGAATGTAACAAGTATACAGTTAAACAGGAAGCATGGGTAACTGTTTTGCAGAAGTATTTACCATGTACCTATTTAAACCCTGCCCTCACAGGAAAATCGCATTTACTTGTGAGCTATTTTAATTGATGTGGGATTGGGCTTTATGCAAAAGCCCAAAAAAGCTCCCTTCATGGCTGAGTAGGTCAGTCCTTTAAGATGATCCAAGTTGGCTGAGAATGAGAGGTTTCCAGCTTATTAACCAAAACTCTCATAATCTGTGGCAACATTCTTTCTTTCTTTATTTGTTAACTAGGCCAGATCTGTATCTTCCTGTTATGGGGCGATTTCTGAGCTGTTTAGATGCCCCTTGTGGCTGCCGTGTGGCTGGGTGGCTTCCCAGTCATTTCACTCCTGGGTTCCAGCAACTGGCTCTTGCTCTCAGACCCCATGGGAGTCGCACTACTCAGTGCCATGGATGTCGTTTTGTTGGTTTGGATTTGAGGGGGTGCTGGGACATTTATAATATATCTTGAGATATTCATGTTTCTTCCTATAGGGTTGAAGGTGTGGTCTGATCCCTTCGGCAGGAAATAAGAAGGCCACCACCAGCTTTGATTGTGGAAGGAGACATCTGCATGCTTTTGACTCAGCATTGATAGAGTAAACCACCTCACTAGAGAGATGGCTGGAGGAGAAAGTGAAAGCTGTCAGTAAGAGGCCTGTAATAAAGACTGTGCACAAGGACTGACATTCCCTCAAGAATCAGAAAAATCCTGGAACACACTACACCATTAGGAAGGTTTTCATGACTCGGCTGACTTTGTTGCACTCTTGCAAGGCCATTCGCAGGAGATTTGCTCGTCACTGAGTCTTCATCACTAGCCGAGCTGCGCTACAAATGCATAGAACTCGTGGGCTTAAGGAGGTCCATGCCTCTTTGCCCCTCCAAATGAGAGATTTTGAACTGCCTCCTGTGGCTCTTTGAAAATGGTCAAGTTGATAAAGCTCTTTGAGGACAAGGTACTTTGTGCATTTTAAAAATACCCCATTCATCTCAACCATCTCTTGTTAAAAGATTACTCCATGTTAGAAAAAAAAAAATGCAAAGTGAATCAAACTAGACCAGTGCGCATGTGTAGAAGAAATCAGTGGTGAATTAACAAAAGTGAAAATGTGTCTATTAAAATGATTTATTTTTACTTTGCAATGGTGTATTATTTTTTTCATAAATCTTTTTGTGAACTAAATTATACACCAAGAAGTACTGTTTGATTAGACATTTGTGAAGTGTTCACCTGTTTGTTTGCATTATAAGTGAACATTTTAAAGGTAAATAGCACATTTGTTGAGACAAACATTGAATTCTCTGCAGGTACCTTCCCAGGTGCTGCAGTAATGAAAGTGAGAATTGATTCTTTTTTCTTCTTTCTGCACTTCCCTCCTTCCATTCCTTTCCTTCTTTCCTTTTATTTTTAGTGTCCTGTCCTTGTGCCCTCGTAGCCCCTTATGAGATTGCATGCTTCTGAAGAGTCGTGGTGCCTTGCATATTATTGTAGGCTCTCCTCAGAGGAGATTATTGACGAGGTTAATTTTATGATTGTGAACTTAGCATTTTCTTAACAGACAACTGGCCCAATTATATAATTATTGTCAAAAAGAAATAAGATTGATATGTCCAAAACCAAAGTCATCATTTTTGGTAAGTATTCCCCAACACTTAATTGACTTGCAGTTAACAACTCAACAGAGGAAGTTGACTAATTAGGGGTACATTTGCTCTGTTTTCCTTGGAGAGGTCACCAAGAAGTTACAGAACTTAAAGCCAAACTTCTGCAGATGCTTGATATTTTGTTGTGACTAAGGCAAGTGCCTGGTACCATCTGCTTTGAAAGATGTCTAAGCTAACATGACTGTGACTTCTGCAGAGGAGAGCTGTGGGGCCTTGATTGACTGTCTTTGAGGAAACAGGCCTAGATTGGTTTCCTGAGTGGGATCTTTGTCCTGGGCCTGTCTCTGCCCTTAATCCACCTCTTTGCAGAAATAAAGGAGCTGTGTGTCCTGCCCAGTCGTTTTGATGTTGGTAACAGAATCACTCTTCCTGCTGTCAGACGTGTAACTTCAGACTGTTATCCACACTTGACAGAAGCTGAGTTGTAAGAGATGCTGTTCATGAGGATTGACTGAGGGCCTTGCCAGTCATCTGTGAGTTCCCAGGTGCGCCCTGAGGATAATAATAGAAGCACTTGAGAGGTGTCTTAGTCAAGACCATTCAGGAAACAGAATTATAACACTGGTTAGGTTTATTGGCTTCTAACTTGTTTTCCAGGAGAGGCATTATATTTCCCAAATATATTGGATCACAGACCATTTTCCACTTTACCTTCTGGGATTTTTGACAAGCAATGTCCTTTGGGGAAATCTTCCATCAAACTAGCATTTCTTCAGCTTTTTAGCCTTGGGACACCTTTTCATTCTTAAGTTTTCAGGAACTCTAAAGTGATTATTTATGTGAATTGTTATGTCTATAGATATTTACTATATTAGAAATTAATTTTGAAAAATTCTATCATTAAAAAAATATAATAACCCATTAAGGCATATTTTTGCTTGAAAATTTTCTTAAGACAGAATTTGCAAACTTCTTAAACATCTGGCTAATAAGACAGCCGAGTTCCCACATCTGCTTCTGTACCGATCTGTTGCAGTATCACCAAGTGGTCTCTAGAATACTCTGCTCTCCTAAGGGAATGAGAGCAAAAAAGACCAAAATCTTTCTCAGTACCAAGAAGATGGTCTTGGCCATGCAGATGCTCTGAAAAGGTTCCAGGGACCTCTGGGAGTCCATACTTTGGAGTCCAGTTTTCCCCAACACCTTGTATCTTAGGGTTTTAGTATGTCCATATTGGGGGAGGTTATAACAGGAGGGGAGAAACTGACATTTCTTATTGTTACTTTTGAAATAAAGCTTGGCCCTTTCCTTTTCAATGCCCAGAAGACCTAGATTGACTTTTTAAAATCCCACTTGGTACTTTAATCCTGTGAACATTGATTTATGTAACTTGATTCCCTCTCTGCACTGGCTGATGGGAAGCACAACCGCACTTGTGGTCCAGCTTTAACAGTAGCTACAGCTCTGTGAAATATATTTGGGCCATTGTGTTCAATTCATCCTTCTCTTTATCCTATCAGTTTCCTTCCTCTTTTCTCACTTCAGTTTTCCGTCTTATGTTTTAGATTCCCTCATTTTAAGATGTGGGAGAGTATAAGTAATATGTATTTGATCAAAAAGCCATTTATAGTTTAGTAGAGCAGATGAAGTAAATTCACAAATAAGATTAAAATAGTGCAGAATATTAAAAGTAGTTATCATCTACTAACCCTGGACATAATGCAAACCCAGTGTTGCATTGGTTCCTATTGCCAGCTATTTATGCAGCAGAAATGCGTGCCCAAGTTCACCAGCAGACATACGATAGAATGTTTATAGCAGCACTGGAGACCACCCAACCACCCACCTAGAGGACAACGAATGAATAAACGATACACTCAGGTTGGAGTACGATGCTGCAATGAGAGTGAACAAAGCTGAATGAATGAACAAAGCCAGTGACAAGACTCAGCTTTACAGCTGGAAGCCAGGGTAGTGGCTGCTCTTAGGGGAGGGGAGTGACAGGAAGTGTCGGAGGAGGTGTTCAGGGTGTTAGGTTCTCTTGTGATCTAGGAACAGGTGCATGGTCATGTTGAGTTCCTGAATATTCATAGAGCTCTGCAAATAGTAACTTTTCTAAAAACGAATTCAATTAAATCATTGAATCATTTATTCAATTAAAAGGTTTTAAGAAGAGGTGCAAAGATTGACTTTAGAAGTAAAAAGGTTGTGTCTAATCATGGAATCAGAAAACTTTCTAGGGAACCAGGTTGTTCAATGGCAAAGGGATGGCCAAGTCCTGTGGGGTTTGCTGGGAAATTAGGAACACTGATATGGTCTTGTCACAATATCTAGAACATGGCAGGAGACGGATTGATGACAGCTACTATCATAGGGGCTAGCTGACATTTGAACAGATCCATTGCTCTGGTATGAGTGTGTTCCCCAAGGTTCACATGTTGGAGACTTGGTCCTCTATGAGGAAATGTGAGGTGAAGGATCCTTTAAGAAGTGGGGCCTAATAGGGGTCCCAGACATTACTGGGAGCGCCATCCTCAGAAGGGGTGAAGGTACCTCTTTGGGGCTCTAAAGGTCAGTTTGAATAGTCACCTTGATTGGATTAAGAGATGCTGATGATTAAGAGGCTTCTGGGTCTGTCAGTGAAGGTGTGTCTAGGAATGATTGGCATGTGGGATAGTGGACTGAAGTGGAGACCCTCCCTAAGTGTGGGCAGCACAGTCCGATAGGATGGTGGCTTGGATGGAATGACAGTTGGAAGAACAAGGAAGCAGCTGCAGATGCAAGCTCAATTCTCTTGAACCAGTTCTTGATTGCTGCTGCGATCACCTGAGGACATCAGACTCTCGTTCCTTCACTCTTCTACAGCAGACTCTGCCAGTGATTCTCCAGGGAGTTTCTAGAAGCCTTTGGTCTCGGACTGGGGTAGCACTGTCCATCCTTCTTGTTCTGGGGCTTCAGCCTCTTGGGCTGCGTAGCTACTGGTTCCTCCAGCTGTCCAGCCTGCAGATGGCCACTGTGGACTATACAGCTTCTGGTCAAATAAGCCAACCTAATAAGTCCTCTTTTTATAATCATAGCAACTGTTGATTCTGTTCCTGCAGAGAACCCTAATGCAGGGACTCTGAGCTCCAAGGGAGCAATAGGAGTGAGCCTGACCCTGACTCACTTTCAGGCTTCCTGTTTTATAGTATGTGCTCCAGCCATGATGCTGTTAGGCCCTCCCCAGGCCCTTTAGCCTCTAAAACTGAGCTAATAAACCTCTTTGTAAAGTTACCCTGCCTCAGATACTTGGATATAGTACAGAAAAACAGATTCGTGCAGCCATGAGAAGGTCCTGGGGCTCCGACGTGCAGTGAGAAGGCTGTAGAGTCTAAAAGTCACGCACACGTTTGAATGATGGTTTGCTTTAGGTGGAGGTTTTTATGGGGTGAGTACTATACAGTGCCTCAGCTGTTACCTTGCACCTGGTGTGGTCTTGTCACGTAGTAGGCACTCAGTAATGGTGGCTCGCATGATCAGCTGAAAGAATGAGTGAGTGAATGAAAGCATGGCAGGTAGGACCACGTGGTGGACACCTTTATGCCGGGTTTCTGTTCTCGCGACTAAAAGGCTCAGGGGTCACTCTAGTTAAACTGGGCTAACTGGGCTGCACGAAATAACCACACAAGAGACACAAATACCTTTTTCTTTGGGGTCGCTGTGACGGCTCCTCTGACCTTAAGGGTCCGCAGAAAGAGAGAGCGAGAGCTCGAGCTGACCCCTTTTATTGAGGAGAAGCTATTCAAATGAGGCAAGGGGTCAGGTTTTAGGGGGCTGAGTCTATCTTCTTGATGTCCACTGTCAGCAGATTGACACCTGGGTAGGCCACACCCAAGGGCACAGTAAGAGGAGGGGACACACACAAGGCACTTCCATGGAAGATTCTATCCTAAACAGGGCAAGGGGTTATATTACAAAGGAACAGGTGAGCATAGCTTCACCCATGGGGCTGTAGCAAGACACACCCATTTCTGTGACTGAGCGCCTCAGCACCCAGCTGGGGAGTGTAACTCAGTCACCCATAAGGTTGGCCTCCCACACCTTTACATGTCAAAATGATGGTTTTGACTTAATTTAAGAGAAATGAAGTATTTTAAGTAAGAATTAAAAAACAAAACAAAACACTTCAAAACATAGCCCAGGGCTCTCCCCACAGCTGTTGTAATGAGCTGGTAGCCAGAGCAGTTGGAGATGTGCTCCACATGAGGTAAGTACAGAAATGAAGACACACTTAGAAACTTTTGAATCTAGTAAAAACTTGGGCTTGCATTTTGTGTTTTTCTGTGTTTTCAAATTTCCAGTACAATTAAATTTTGTTACATTTTTTAGTAGTCCATGACAGACTGGTAATCAGACAAACACAAAACCGGGCTTTGGCCCATGTAGTTTGAGAGCGCTGAGCTCAAGGCTGGATCTACGAGGTGTTCCTGGGCATTCACCATTGGGGCTTGGATGTCCTGAGAGCTCACACTCTGGAAGAGTGCCCTGTGCCCGGAGGCAGCCATGTTTTGAAGCATCAGCAAACAAAAACTTATTTCTCAAGTCTCAACAGGACTCCACCACGGACAGGCAATTTCACTCTCGTGAACTTGACTCACACTGCAGAGGGCAACGATTCTGCCTGTTGGTACTGTGTGCAGCTCATTGGCACTGAGGACAGTAGGCAGAGCACCTGGGTACGCTGTGTGCTCATCTACCTTCTGGGCACCTGCAGACAGGCATGAACCCTGCACCTCTCAGGAGCAGGGATCTCAGTCAGGAGAGGGCAGCTGGGTCACCCTTCCCAGGATCTCCCAACTGATTGACAGCAGCAGAATGACCCTCCCCCTTCCACTTAGACTCAGCTGTGTGGTCTCCCCCCCCACTGTATGGTCTGAGCACATTAAAGAGAAATGAGGACTCACTGCTTCTCACCAGACTTGGAGGTCCTCAATACAGAAACTCCAAAGCAGTCTCTTCTCTTTTTTTAAAGGAACACATTTCCCAGACTCTTAGTTACAAGCGACAGAAAACCAAATCCCAAATAGTGGTGCTAAGGGAGAATTTACTTGTATAATTGAGAACTCCAGTCACTACCAACTTTTTATTGTCACAATCATTTGTGAATGTAAAAAGTAGTTTCACTGGTATCAATAGTTTTTAAATATTTATATTTTCAAACTTCCTCTTTTAGGACTGGTTTCACAAATTGATAATCTTAGGTACATTTTTTAAAAGTATATTTTTAAAAATGTACATTTTTAAAGGTACATTAGGTACATTTTTTAAATGTACAAAAATGTTTATAGAATAACAAAAATGTGGAAATAATTGAAGTAGAGAACTATGTAAATTTGATAGTCTATGAGACAGTCCTTTTAAATTGTGTTTCAATTTTACATATATGTTCTGTTTCTTATATTTTTAGGTGAGTATGTATTATTTATAAAGATATACATATAGCTATTCTTATATGCTGACATGGGAGCGTGTGGGCTTGGAAGGATCTGAAGACATTACCAATTACCAATGAATTACCAAGAACTCCTTTATTTATTAAGCATTCATCACGTAGCTAAAAAGCAAGGGCTGGGGTTGTGGCTCAGTGGTAGAGAGCTTGCCTGGCATGTTTGAGGCACTGGGTTCAATCCTTGGCTCCACGTGAAAAAGAAATAAAGTTATTTAGATTTTAAAAAAGCAACAAAAATAATTTATACCCAGAGGCTTCAAGAAAAAGTCATTCTGTATATGAGGGAGGTTCCCTGTTTTCCCTGTCCCGGTAGCCATCCGCAGCTCTTTGCCTGACATCTTGTTCCCTCTGTCATGATATCACCTTCTCCCATCATCTAGCCCCACTTGTGCTTCCTGGTCTCATTCTGTCTCTCTGCTATGAGTGCAGCTGACTTCATCCCCTATACCAGGAGTAGGCATGTAGTCCAAGGTTCGCCAATCAGAACACCAGGCATACTCCCGACCACGGGGATTGGATCCAGGATGAGTACAGGTTAAATTTACCTGTCCATTTGTGTGGTCAGATTAGAGGAGGGTCTCTTGTTTATCAGATTTGGAGCTACTGGCAGCCATCTCGACACCATGAGGCCAGTCAGTCTGAGACTAAAGGTAGAAAGGATCAACAGGAGACAGAAGCCTGGTCCTGACAATGTTGTTCAAATCTCCTGGATTCATTTGCGTCTGAAGCAAGAATATCTCTGGATTAATAAATAAAATGAAATTCCTTTTTATACCAATTTTTTTTTAATTACAACAGTACAGTCTTGACATGGCATCTCAATTTTGTATTTTACTTTAATCATTTTTCTGAAATGTATACCACATGTTATTTCCACTTTAAATAAAAGACATTAGGGGCTGGAGTTGTAGCCCAGCGGTGGAGCATTTGCCTTGCATATGTGAGGTACTGGGTTCAATCCTCAGCACCACATAAAAATAAATAAAGATATTGTGTCCATCTACAATTAAAAAAAAATCAGAGAAAAAAAAGATGTTAAACATGGTTCAGCCTTCTTATGACTTGGGCTTATTGTTATTGTACCTCTGTGCCTCAGGGGCTGTTGGGGTGGGTCACTTACCAGTTCCTTCCCTGGTGGGAGACACTGTGCTGTGAGATTTCTGGCTTTTCTGGTTTCTTATCTGTGCCCTGCCTCCCAACTGCAGGGACAGGTTTTAGCTTCCTATCTGATTTGCGACTTCTGGTCCACAGTGAGCCTGGAAAGCAGTTAGCCAAACACTAGAACCTGGCATCAAATGAAAGTGCAGGCCTTTCACGTGGGTTTAGAGGCTGTGGTATGGATAAATAGCAATGGCTTTGTGACATTTTGTCTACCCCCGGGGTATTTTTGGTATTTCCTTTCCCTTTCTACATTGTTCTGGATAGATGAGGTTTCCTAACGTTTCTGATGGTTGAGGGGTTTTTTTGTTTTGTTTTGTTTTTTGGTACAGTAACAAGATTTTCACACAAAGATTGTGCAGCATGAGCAAAAGGACTCAAAAGAGGTGGGGTTGAAATGTTTTGTAATTTAGCAGAGTTATTTAGTTTTCTTCAAAGAAGGACCAGTAACCCCCCAGCAGTACTCTGAACCTCAGGTTGATCTTTAGTTTATTTTCTTCTTTTCTAAAAAAGCCCTTTTATTTCTCAACCTCTAATAGTATACGTGGTCTTGCACAGGATGGGTGGAGGTGTTGCTTGTACTAGCGGGAGCAGCTTAGTTAAGGCAGATGTGGAATCAATTTGGGGAAATGCGAGTCGTCAGCTTCTGTACTTTTCTGCTAAGTACATTCGCCCTGGAATACATCGGGGCCATTAAGCCTCATGAAGGCGATGCTGGAATATTGGGTAAACCTGTGGAAGGGGCACGCAGCTGGCTGCCTTTGCTGTATTGAGGGAAAGCCCAAAGGGTGCCCTCCCTCGGAAAAGCTCAAATGAAGACAACTATGTTTAGGAAAAAAACTAACCACTGTCTGGTTTTGAAATTACTGGGAAAATGGCAGCTCTGGTGATTTATCACGTGAAATAAGCAAAATCGACTTTCTGAAATGGCTATTTTTTTCATTTGTTTGTTTTTCCTCTCTCTCACTGTGGACTCACATGACCAGACATAAAATGCCCAAGCACAAAACCACGTATTGTTTTTTTTTTTTGTTTGTTTGTTTTTTTTACATTCAAGAGAGTGGTACTTGGGTTTTGAAAGTGAGGTCTGTGGCTTTGGGGAACACGTTAGACAGGGGCCTGAGGATCCCCAAAGGGGCGTCCCTGTTTGTTCTCTGGCTGAACGTTAACTCCTCGGTCATTTCTGGATCTCCATTAATTCTGCACCAGCTCTTGCCAGCACAGTCAGTGGCTTTCTGTGACAATGTGAGTAATTGCAGAGAGTGAGTGTCAGAGGTCTCAGTGCAGCGAGTCCCCAGGGCTCTGGCCTCCTGGATGCATTTCCAGTAAAGGAACAGGAAGACAAACGAGAACAGGGCTTCTCTGGTGCCCAGCACGACTGCAAAACATGGTAGGTGTCCTGGGCTGCATTGTGTCCCTTTAGAATAAGCATGTTGAGGTCGTAACCCCAGAACTTAAGAATGTGACTGTATTTAAAGGCAGGATCTTTAAAAAGTTAATTAAGATAAAGCAAAGTTCTAATCCAAGAGAACTGTTACCATTACAGGAAGAGGAGGAACTCAGGGCACAGACACAAGGAGGGGCGACCTTGTGAACACCCAGGAGGAGGCAACCTCAGGAGAAACAGCCTGCTGACTCCTTGATCCTGAACTTCTGGCCTCCAGAATTGTGAGAATATATATAATAAATATCTGCGGCTGTGATCCTTTGTCACTGCAGCCCCAGCAAACCAATCAGCAGGTGCACAGTAATGTCAGCCAGTAATAAAGTCACAACCCAAGGTGGTCATGCTGTCTTCCAGGAGATGAGCCAGAAGACCTTAAAAAAAATGGAGGGAAATGATTCTCTTAAGCCAGTAAGATCGAGGGAAGCCATTTGTGAAGGATAAATTTAAAAGAAGTGTGGAAATAACTGCGGTGTCTAGAGAAGTGAAGAGAAGGGGTGTCAGGGATTTCAGGTGGGCAGAGGGCTGGAGAGGCACAAGGCGGCTGGAATGGGACTTCGACAGGCGTGAGTGAATTGGCTAAAACACTGTGTCATTTTTAAGCTGTTGAATTTGCAGAAATCTGTCACACAGCACGGGTACCTGAGAGAACCCCTCCAGTCTCTTCTTCACACAGTAGTCAGAGTGGTTATCTTGGGGCACAAGGTAAATCATGTCCCTCTTCTTCTCTAAACACTCAATGTCCCCCATTACTATTGCAATAAAAGCCAAACGTCCTGGACATCTCTGCAATCCTGGCCTGTGCCCTTGGCTCCTGCCCAGTGGATTCCTGACCATTCTGGGAAGACATCAGGCAGGCTCCTGTTGCACCTGAGGGGGTTTGTTCTATCTGGAATCCTCTCCAGCTGGATTTTCCCATGGCTCATTTCATTATCTTCTTCAAATCTTTCCTCAGTCACCGAATTTAAATGCAATGTCCTTGACTCTGAACGACTACTTTTCATTCCCTTCCCCTCTTCTGGCTCTGTATAGTTTACATATTTATTGTTACTATCATCCTGAACACTGTGCAATGCACTTATGTATGTTACACGTTTTTCCTCCTGTCAGAGTGTACACTCGACAAGTTCAAGGACCTCCTTTTCTGTTCGCTCATGTATCCAAGCACCTAGAAGAGTACCTAGCAACCAACGTTTGCTGAACTAATGGATGGATAGTCATTGTGACTTTGTATGGTGACATGCTCTCTATTTAGTCTCTGTGGAATACGTGTTGATGTCCTGCCCACTTCCCCTTCACCTATCCTGGAGGTCATCTATTGATAGTTCCTCACAAGCAGATGAGTCCTGGGTCTTTGACTGTGCATACCTGGGGTAGGTCTGAAATATGGGGGAGTCAGCCCAAGGGGCAGCCTTCAGCTGGCTGGGACTGGAGGTGGAGAAGCACTCCCGCGTCCCTGCCTCAGCGGTCACAGCAGTAGGCCATGCACCAGTACTCCTGAACTGGCTCACTCTTCCCTGTCTCTTCTTATCTCACCTTCCAAATAATTGACACATACTAAATCCTTGTTTTGGGGTGTGATTCAGCCTAAAGGAACCTTGAATAAGTTAGATTCCCATCCGAAGCATTCAGATGGCAAGTCACATTCTTAAAAATAGGCTTCAGGTTTGATCAGCAGATGCAACCTCAACTATTTATCTCTGAGGAAGCTTATGGAATTCACCCTGTGTTAGTCAGGGCTCTCTAGAGCACAGAATCAACAGGAGATATGATTATAAAAAGGAGGATTTTTAGATTGGCATACACACTAGAAGCTGGATAGTCCACAGTGGCCATCTGCAGGCTGGACAGCTGGAGGAACCAGTAGCTGAGCAATTCAAGATGCTGATACCTCAGAACAAGAGGGATCAATGGTGCTACTCCCATCTGAGACCGAAGGCTTCTGGAAACTCCCTGGAGAATCACTGGCAGAGTCCTCTTTGGAAGAGTGAAGGAGTGAGAGTCTGATGTCCTCAGATGATCGTAGCAGCAATCAAGAACTGGTTCAAGAGAATTGAGCTTGCATCTGCAGCTGCTTCCTTGTTCTTCCAACTGTCATTCCATCCAAGCCACTATCCTATCGGACGGTGCTGCCCACACTTAGGGAGGGTCTCCACTCCAGTTTGCTGTCCCACCTGCCACCCTCAATAACACACCCAGAAGCCTCTTAATCATCAGCATTTCTTAATCCAATCAAGGTGACAATTCAAATTAACCGTTATACACCCCCTTAAGGATATTAGAACCTGAGGGACTGTAGAAATCTTTTAGCTCAGTAGATCCCAAGACTTCTTGGAGTGGGCTAGGGACAGTGCTCCCTCGAGGTAAGGATGGAGGGCAGAGAACTGTTCTCAACATTCTGGTAGCCCGCCCGAGAGAATTCATCCATTTATCTATGTCAGAGCCAAGTGGGCTGAACGTTAACGCTCTCTGTTGGGGCTGGAGCCTTGTCTCCCTATGGCTTGCTGTTCTGATTAAAAGTTATTACAGTTATGGATGTGTGATTAATTTTTACAAAGAAGGGAGATAATTAATCAAAGTGTTGGTGTTTGCAGGATCTTTCTAGGCAGAGGCTTTTAGTGCAAGCACGTTTAGAAACCACCCACCTAATCCAATCCCTTCATTCTGCCCAGGAGGCCTGAGGCCGGGGAAGGTTGAGGGACTAGGCCAAAGGTGCTCTGTCAGGGTGCGGGGCCGGGACCAGCACTTGGGCCCAAGACTCCTGAGTCCACGTTCTTCTTGCTTTACACCAGAAGGGAATGACATGCCTTGAAGGAATCTGGAGTTGTTGTGTCATCTGGAGAATATTTTGGTAGAGCCAAGTTTTTCCTTGAAAAGCACAGTGAGCGAATTTTACCCATTAGGAGATGAATTAGCTGCAGTGCAAAAAATGCTGAGTATTTCCAACATCAAATGAGCTTCTCCGTGGGAAACGGCTGCATGGCATATGAAGAACAGCATAAGGACACATTCAGTCGCTCCAGAAGCAGTGTGGCATAATCACACGCCTAGCATGGTGCCTGGCATGTGGTCGGCCCTCAGGGCCCAGCTCTCCTATCTAGGACAAGTCACATGGTCCCCCGGCCCCCTTCCTCCTGGTGCCTGACATGTAAGGATGTGCAGCTCACAGTCTGCAGGGGAGACTTCGAGTCTGGCTTTAAGGCTCAACTTTGCTGTGGGATCCTGGGTAAGTCACTCCTTCGCCTGAGCCTCAGCCTCTCCACCTTTGTAAACGGAGAATTGCTTACAAGTCTCTAAAGTCCCTTTTAACTAAAAAATCCCAAGTTTCACAACCTCGACATTCTCCGGTATCCTTTCCAAAGCTTTGAGGAGGGGGGACAAGACAGGGGCTGATCAACAGGCTTGCAGATCTGGATTCAAATCATGAATCCACACCACTTAGGACTTGTGGGAAACTCGAGCCTCAAGTGCGCAACTTCTTGGAGCCTCAAATAATGTAGCAGAATGTGGCCTCCAGTGCTCTCCCACCAATGGCTATAGGCAGGCTGCTCAGGTGTCTCTTTATGTCCACAATCTCTGTCTCAGACATGTACAAAATTCAGTGTGTAGGGGGGGCCCACAAGGGCTAGGAAAACTCATGCTAAGGTCAGTGATCGTGTATGGAAAGACGGGCTCGGCCACCAGGCCCGAGTGTTGGGGAGTGTGGCCCCACACTGGACCTCAGCCCCAGCCTGGCCATCAGTGTCACTGCCCTGGAGCTTCTGCAGCTGACTGGGGGAGCCACCTGCCCCAGGTCCCGCTGCCAAAGAAGGCAGCACAAAGGGGCATTCTCTTTATTTCGGGGTGCCCCCGTCTCTGGCATTGAGGCCCAGGGATTTCTCAGCTCTCATGGTACCCAAGAAAGGGAGGCAGAGCTGAGACCGTCAGTCTGGGCCACCTCTCCCTGGAACACTGAAGAGCAGAGGGCACAGCGGGAGACCTCACTCTGAGTCGTGGAGGGACAAGGACAACCAGGTGGGACCCATGGAAAGGTGCAGGAGGCCCCAAGTTTTCCCAGAAATATCTGGGAACAACCCACTAAGCATTGAACTTCCTACAGTTAGGGAGGGAGGGTTTGGTGCCAAAGAAAATAAAATGAGCAAATCTCAAGTGAGCAGCTCAGAGAAGAGCAATGTGTGTCCAACAGACAAAAAGAGGTGAGAGCGACCACGGCAGAACACATTCTGAGTCCTGTTTGCTTTCCACCAAACGTGACCCCTGGGCATTCACCCTCCTGGTGCCATTGTAGGTACAGGAAGCTGAGCGGGACCTTGCTCTATAGATGTGAGAGAAATTGGGAGCAGGAGTGTGGCTGAAGCTGGTACCCATGGAGCCAGGTTCTGAGCTTCCTTTCTGAAGGGAGGAGACTGCCTTAGGGCCTTAGTTGTGCCCACTCTAGAAGTTTCAGCAGGACCCATGTCACCACACTTTCCTGGCTTTCTCAAGGAAGATGCACCAAGGGCAGCCCAGGAACGCTAGCTACAGAATGAAAGCTTCTGTGAATCTTGCACTAAATCCATATTTCATTCTTGATCATGTGTGTGTGTGTGTGTGTGTGTGTGTGTGTGTGTGTTAGTAAAAGAGTCCAACCACTTGTTTTCAGCAGAACTTTTGGAAACTTTATGTCCAAATGATCAGGCACCTTGGTTAGTCAGGGATGCTCTAGGGCAAAGGTCACACCCCAGTGCAGTCACTTGCAAAATTTCCCTCTCAGACTTGTTTTTGGAGTCAAAGGCAGTTTGGGGAAATTTCCTCAATGGTAAGGAGGTCTTTTTGTGTTGAAGTGAGCTCAGGAAATTGTTCTGAGTCATTCAGAACAAAGACATGGGGATAAGGTGTGCTCTCTGGCTGCTTAAAAGCAGGCAGAATTCCCCTGCCTGGGATATGTGGAAGGAATGGAAGAATCAGAACATTGCTATTTTGCAACTCCTAGAAACAATGGATTTGGACAGCGATCACCAATAAAGAACATGATAGGTGAGAGGCTGATGAGCAACATGACCACAGAGGGATCAGCCTGCCACTCTTCAAACCAGCAATCAATCTTAATGTCATTAAAAGTAGGGTGTGTGCTTCTCTTAATGTCATGCATAAGCAGTGCAGGCTCACCAGAACTATTCTTGCCTTCAATGCCATGCTCCTGGAGCTGACTTCCACTTACAGTGAATAGGGAGGGACTGTGTACAGGAAAAATGACATGTGATACCACAAAGATGTGAATGGACAAAGGCAGAGTATGGGTAATTCACAGGATGACGGCAGGTTTATACAAATCAGTGCTGTGAAATAGCGTGGGGTCTTCAAGATTAAGAGAATGAAGAGACTCAACAACCAAATGGAACACAAACCAACTGCAAATAGAAAAAAAGGACACTTTTGAGACAATTGGGGAAATCTGCTTATAAACGAAATATAAGACAATGTCAGAGAATCACCAAATTTATTAGATGCATCGTGACTGTTGTTTTGTGAAAATAATGTTGACATGTAGTGATGGCATGACCTGGTGTCTGGGCTTTGCCTTAAATCAGATAAGCCAGAGGATCCAAGATGGCAGTCTAAAGGGAATCTTGTTTCTCCACGACTCAGGATTCAAGCAGAGGAAATACTGTTTTTCTGTTAGGAAACCATCACTGCCCACTGGTCCTCTGATGTTCGCCTTCCATTTACCCACCACGATTGCCCACCATTTGCCCATTTGCCTGCCTTTTGCTTGCTCTTTGCCCTCTGCCCAACATTCAACTACAGATCACCTGCCATTTGCCTGCAGATCACCTGCTGTTCACTGCTGCCTGGAAGTCCATTGTCATGGTGGGGTGCTGGAAGCCTTCAGGGACACTATCAGACCACAAGGTGCAACTGTATTGCCTCAGATCTATGCCATTAGATGCAAAGACACACAATATGAAAAAACAAGGGAACAATGTGCCACAAACAAACCAAGATATTCCAACATAGAATCCATAGACAGCAAAGTAGAGAAAATGTCAGAGAAGGAGTTTAGAAGGTACATACTTAGACTGATTGTCAAAATAAAGGATGGTATCAGAGAGGAAAAACAGGAACTGAAAGATCATGTCAATAAAGAGGCAGAAATTATAAAAAGGAATCAAACAGAAACCCTTGAAATGAAACAATAAACCAAATTAAAAATGTAATGGGAAGTATCACCAACAGACTAGATCACGTGGAAGACAGACCCTCAGGCAATGAAGACAAAATATATACTCTTGAAAATAAAGTTGACCACACAGAGAAGATGGTAAAAAACCATGAAAGGAACTTCCAAGAATTATGGGAAAACATGAAAAGACCAAACTTAAGATTTATAGGGATAGATGAAGGCATGGCAATACAAACCAAAGGAATGCACAATCTTTTCAATGATATAATATCAGAAAATTGCCCAGATCTAAAGAATGAAATGGAAAATCAACTATAAGAGGTTTACGGAATCCCAAATGTACAAAATTATAGCAGACACACACCAAGGCACATTATAATGAGAATTACTAACATGCAGAATCAAAAAAATCAAAGAGAAAAAAATCAAATCATGTATAGGGGAAAACCAGTCGGACCTCAGAGGTTTTCTCGACCCAGACCCTCAACACAGGAGGTCATGGAATAACATGACTCTGAAAGAAAATGGATGCCAACCAAGAACTTTATATCCAGCAAAACTAAGCTTCAGATTTGATGACAAAATAAAAACTTTCCATGATAAACAAAATTAAAGGAATTCACAACTAGAAAGCTTGCGCTACGGAACATTCTCAGTAAAATATTCCATGAGGGTGAAATGAAGAAAAAAAAAATGAAAACCAGCAAAGAGAAGAATTGCACTAAAGGAAAAGTCAATAAAAAGAGAAACTAAGTTAAAAAACAACAAAAAAAAATAAACCACCAATGGCTGGGAATACAAATCATATCACAATAATAACCCTGAATGTAATGGCCTAAACTCATAGACCAAAGGACATACACTGGCAGATTGGATGTAAAAAAAAAAAAAAAAAGACCCAACACTATGCTGTCTTCAAGAGACTTACCTCCTAGGAAAAAACATCCACAGACTGAAGGGGAAAAAAACGGACTGTATAAACAAGCAGGTGTTTCCATCCTTGTATCAGATAAAGTGGACTTCAAGCCAAAGTTAGTCAGAAGAGATAAAGAAGGACATTTCATAATGCTTAAGGGACTCATACATCAACAAGACATAGCAATTGTAAATATTTATTCTCCCCAAAATGGAACATCTATGCATATCAAACAAACCCTTCTCAATTTCAAATAGACCACACCACAGTAATAATGGGTGAGTTTAACACACCTCTTTCACCACAGGATAGATCTTCCAAACAAAAACTAAACAAACAAACTACAGAACTAAATAATATAATCAATAATTTAAACTTAATGGACATATACAGAGTATTTCATCCTTCAACGAGCAAATACACTTTCTTCTCAGCAGCATGTGGATCCTTCTCTAAAACAGACCATATGTTATGCCACAAAGAAACTCTCAGCAAATACAAAAAAATAGAAATACTACCCTCATTCTATCGGATCATAATGGAATGAAACAAGAAATGAACAATAAAATAAAAAATAGAAACTACTCTAACACATGGAGACTAAATAACATGCTATTGAATGATGAATGGACAGCAGAAGAAATCAGGGCGAAAATAAAAAAATTCTTAGAGATAAATGAGAACACTGACACAACATATCAAAATCTCTGGGATACTATGAAGGCAGTGCTTAGAGGAAAGTTCATTGCATCAGGCTCATTAGTTAAAAGAATAAAAAGTCAACAAAAAAATGAACTAACATTGTAGTGGCACCCTCTCCTCCACAAAAAGTCTTAACTGGGTTTCTCCAGAAATCTTCACCATGGCTTATTCTAGGACAATCAACAAAAAAGTCTCTACAAAAGAGTTCAATGTAGATAAACTTCCTATTTTAATGTTGCCCTATTTTACTTGGCCAATGACCAGGAAGAAGTCAGCACTCCTGGTGCTGGACACCCCCTTACTAGTTTTTCACAAACATCCATCCAGTATAGTAGTTTGTAGAAATGTGTAAACAAGGCCTCTGACCTTGAGCTGGGGCTTCACAGAGATGTCTACATTTCTAAGATAAGAGAAGCTACCAACTGGGCTCCATGGTAACAGCTGGCAGGGGGAGGAAAGAAAGGGGAGAAGAAGCTCTCCCTTCTCAGGTGTTGTCCTTGAAGGGTTAACTTGCCCAGAACAGTGAAAGAAAAAGCTGCTTTTATGTGAACTTCTGCAGTCTGTGAACTTCTGAGCCCCTCCCCTTACATGCTGGGTATAAAACTCTGAAACTACCTGAACTTGGGGTTCAGGGGATTGATTGATTACAGCAAAAGCTGTGCCCTCTGAACCTGGCTGCAGCCAAATAAAGCTGTTTCCTGCTATCTTCGGTGCCTTGCCTCATCTGTCCCTACAACATTACATCTCAAAGTCTTCGAAAAAGAAGAAAAATCCAACACCAAAAGCAGTAGGAGACAGGAAATAGTCAAAATCAAAGCTAAAATCAATGAAATTGAAACAAAAGGAATAATTTAAAAAATTGACAAAACGAAAAGAGATTTTTTTTAAAAGTGTAAAGTTTTTTTAAAAAACTAAATAAAATTTTTAACTATTCTTTTAACTTATCTAGAATAATGAAGAGAAATAGAGCAAAAATTCAAATTACTAAAATTAGTGATGAAAAAGGAAACAACATGATAGACACTACTGAAATACAGAAGATAATTAGAAACCTTTGAAACTTTGTACCGGCATTCCAGGTGCTTCCCACAGTCAGGGGAATGGAGCCACAGGACACAATCGGGCCAGTGGTCTATGAGCAGAAATGTCACATGTCACCTACCAGCTCAAGGAGTTAGAGCCTCTCCATCCCTCTGTTCCTTTCACATGGTGGCCGCAGAGCCCACAGTTTCAGTTTCAGCTCCAGGATGCTCAGGTGTGCTCGGCTCCCGGTAGACCTAACAGAAGGGAGAAGAAAACCTTTAATGGGGTAGGCTGGGAGTTTCGTGGACGTCTGTGCTCCGTCACGGCCCAGCCCACGCCTAGCGATGCAGAAATGACCTGGGCCTGGAGATACCCTTGGCAGTGGAGGAAGAGGCCCTGCTGGATCTGGAAATAACTTAGGAACGATTTAAAAGTAAGAGACAATCACCACTCCACACTCCCCCTCCCTGGGCACACTTGGGAGTTGAGAATCCTGGTTTCAATCCTTGTTTCCTGAGGGTCCCTCTGTGCCACCTAACATGGGGGTCTCAGGGAAGAAGTGGAAGGAGCAGGGAGCAGGGAAACCAGCAGGAGATGCAGCCCAGGTCGAGAACCAGGGCCTGGAGCAGGGCGAGTGGGGGCTGGGCCAGGTTTGCAGCCTCCTCCGCTGGGAAAGGTGCTCTTGAGGAACAGTGCAGTTGCGCACTGAGCGTGCTCACTTAGGAGCTCTGCTGTGGAGGTAACCAGTACACTCTTTGATGATCTGTTTGCACTGAGAACATCAAAGGGTAAGGAGGGTCCTTTTCTGAAATTTAAATGGAAGGCTTTACATCTGGCTGGTGTTTTAAATGAAAGCCTGGAACATCCTCTGAGTCTCAAAGGGGCAGAAAGGAAGCAGAAGGCCAGACCTGTGGGCTGGACCTGAGGGGCATGTGCTGGGGCCTGTCCCAGGGGAGTCACCACACCCTAGGCCCTGTGGGATGCGGAGGGACAGTTGGTACCAGGTCAGGCTGGAGTCTGGGATATCCAGGGGTCAGAGTGGGGCTCCTGGCACTCGAAGCCCAACACAGGGAGAGGTGAGGTCCCAGACAGTCAGTAGAGGACCTCCCATCCGTGTCCCCTTGGCCTGCCCCCTGTGGATGAGGTTCTGGGTGGGGGATTTCCAGGACCCCAGCATGGCTGGGCGTGACTGAGGGGACAGAAGTAAGATGAGACTGAGGAAAGGAACCGAGAGAGGACAAGTTTTAAGTGATGGGAGCCAGACGAGGTGTTTTTCCAGGGAGCTGCATGCTGAGCGGGCAGAAGGGCTGGCCTTATAACTGGCACAGCATCCTTGGCCTCACATGGCCATTGGAATCTCCATCCTCCACCCACTGCCATGGGAAGCTTTAAGAATGTCAGTGCCTGAGCCACACCCCCAACACTTTCATCACAATCCTAAGGGGTCGTAAGTTCTCTGGTGACCTTAATGTGTGACCACAGCTGGACACTGTTGCATGAAAACAGTGGTCCTCCAAGTGCAACCCCGCCACCAGCGGCATCGATATTATCTGACTGCGGCTGTGTTAGGGAGTCAATATTCGTGTCCCCCCACATTGTGATGGTGTCGGGAGGGGATTCTTTGGGAGGAGATGAGTCATGTGTTCGGAGACCTTGTGACTGGATCCATGCCCTTATGAAAGAGACTGGAAAGACATCTGGAAACCAGGAAGGGGACCCTCCCCCTATAATAGGTCTACCAGGACCAGATCTCGAACCTCAGACCCCAGAACAGTGAGAAACCAACATCTAAGCCTCCAGCCCATAGTATCCTCTTGGCAGCCTGAAAACATTCAGACAGGAAGGGAACCGGAGGGAGACACATCTTCTCACATTAGCCACTGTTATGGTGTAGATGTGGTGTCCCCTAAAAGCTCACAGATGAGACAATGCAAGAAGTTTGGAGGAGAAATAATTGGGCTACAGCCTTAACTGATCAATGAATTAATCCCTGATGGGATTAGCTGAGTGTTAACAGGAGGCAGGTGGATATGGCTGGAGGAAATGGTTCATTGGGGGTGTGGCTATGGGTATATATTTGTACCTGGAGAGTGGAGTCTCTCTCTCTGATTTCTGATCATCATGTGAGATGCTTCCCTCCACCACACTCTTCCTCCATGATGTCCTGTCTCACCTCAAGCCCTAAGAAATGGAGCCAGCCTTCTGTAGACTAAGACCTCTGCTGTGAGCCCTCAAACTTTTCCTCCTCCATAATTGTGCTGGTTAGATCCTTTTAGTCACAGCAATGAAAAAGCTGACTAAAACAGCCACTAACTGTGACAGCCACTTTAATGGCAAACTCCTGTGTTAATGCACCTTTAAAGGATCTTCTCTTTTATTTCTGCTAAAACTTTTTGGAGAAACTTATAAAGAATCTATCATGATGCTGAGATCACTGAGCCACACTATTTTAATATCAAACTGAGCATGGTCAGAAGTATTCATGTCTGCCACCTTTGTGACCCTGAATTGAGTGCCATTTCTAAGGGTTGGTGTTTGCCATTTGAATCTTTACCAGGTGTTCTATGAGCTGGAGCTGAACCTGATGAGAAATGCATCTACCTTATTCTTTATCTATGACCCTGAGCTGAGCATGCTCAGGAATGCACCTGCCCCTAAAGTGAATATGTATGGACTCCCAGAATAAACCTCACTCTTCCCTTCTTCTGGGACCACATCTCTTTACAGATATCTCTGGCTTTCTTCTTACTCACTTTGGGTCAGGAATCTTTCTCCATTTTTATCTAGTTGTGCTCACTGCCTTTGCAATTCAAGGAGCAAATCCTCTGCATTGATTTACAACACCAGGCCACTGATTTCACCTGCCCTCCAGGAGAGCCCCATGCACACAGCAGCTGGAGAATGACTGCCTTTGCTCGCCATCCCCCATCCCTGCAGACTTGCCGCCTTCTGATGCAATCATTGCCACAGTGGGCCTAGGAGCCACTGACATTTGTCAGGACCCTACTGTGAAGCAGGCACTGTGCTGTCTAATGCACCTCAAAACACAAGGAAGAGTGATGATCCCCAACTTACTGAGGGAGAATCTGAGGTGGCCAGCGGCAGCCCCAGGGCACACCAACTGCCCAGACAGGAAGCTGGGTTGTTGCTAGGTCTGATCCAGAATGCCAAGGGTCCTAGCCACTCTGCCGCAGTCTGGCTGGGCACAATCAGGAGCCACTTGTCAAAAGAAACTAACTTTATTTTTAGAACCACACACGCCAAACAAAACAGCCTCTCAGGAAAAATCCTCAGAGCCTCAACTGCCACCACCGGCTTTCCACAAGCCTCTCTCCACCTCCCACAATCCTCCTGCTCTTGAGGCCGATTGGCTGGGTCACGTGGGCGGAGCCAAAAAAATTCCCCCAATGAGCAGCTCCGTGGTCTGAAAGGGCAGGGAAACAGTCCAATGAGCATCACCGCAGAGGAGCCAATCAGCTAGATGTTGCTGGGGCCGAGGAGCCAATCAGCTAGATGTTGCTGGGGCCGCTGTGAGCCAATCATCAGCCGGCAGCTGGAAGTTTGCTGGCAGCTGGAAGTTTGCTGGGGCCCCTTTGGCTGCCGGCTGATGCCACTCTGTGGGGACAGGGACTTTGTTTTCTCTCACAATCTGGAAGTATTCTGAGCATGTGATGGTGCAAACGAAGGCAGGGGCGAAGCAGCTGGGCTGCTGTGTGCTGCTTGGGTTTTTCTTTTCCTCAAACCCTGTTGACTCTAAAGAAAAAAAAAAATACAATATTCGGTGAAGCACAGGGTGTGTTGCTGAGAACAACTGGACCGTTCTGCACTTCCCAGGGTGGCCCTCTGAGAGCACACCAGCTGCTGCTTCCCATCTCAGCAGCAATCTCCCTCCCAGCCTCACTGGTTCCCAGCATTCTTTGGGACAGGTGTTCCAGAACGGGAGTTCCACACACCTCGGCAGCACCCGGGCTTCTTTTGTCCTCTGGGTAGGCTTAGCATCATATCCCAAGGGGCAAGCAGGTGAAAGATGGCACCTCAAAGGGTGGGGACCTGGGAAAGTTTCCTCTCACCCTTTCTACTCACTGAGCACATCCTGACACAGGAGAAGGGGCTGGAAGGAAGGTTCTAGGAATTCATCTTCTCAAGAAACTTCTCTGGACATTACTGACAATTTGGCCTGGATTTTTTTTTCCCTCTCTCTCTCTCTCTCTCTCTCTCTCTGTGTGTGTGTGGGGGGGGTTGCTGGGAGCATAGTAGGATGCTTAGCAGCATCTCTGGCCTCCACCCACTGGATGCCAGAAATCTCGCTCCCCTAACTGTGACAACAAAAATGTCTCCAGACATTGTCAAATGTCCCCCAGGGACAAAAATTGCCCTTGGTTGAAAATGACTACTGTGTAGAGCCCTGGGTTGGAAAACCACTCCTTTTCCTCAGTCTTGTTCACTCATGAGTGTCCCTCTGCCTGGCAGGGAGTTGCTCTGGGCGGAGGAGCATGCTCAGGGGACTAGAGGTCGTTTGTTGGCACCTGATGGGAACCACCTGAGGATATCAGACAGTGTTGTTCCAGTTAGGTCACAGTCAGACCAGAGTTCTGTGTTTTCAAGGAACATTGAAATGGCAAATTCTGGTGGTCTCTTCACCCAAAGGATACCCCTGGGATGTGGTCACTCTCTGCTACTGCCCCTCTTCTCTGGTAATGGACCTCAGGTCCTGGCTGCAGGGTCGGCCATGAGAGTTAAGCTAAGCCAACCAGACCCCCTTGAGCCTCTGGCCCCAGGGATTGGTCCAAGTCATCATCAGGTGACCTGAGTCAAGCCAATAAGAGTTCTTCCCCAGGACTTTTGCCCTGAGCTGGCAAAAGGAGCATCTTCCCTCCCTGACTGAAAATGTATGAGAATGTAGGTACCAAGTTTAAGAGCAAAATTGTCTCTCGCTGGTCTGAGAGAAGGATATGGAAAAATGGAGAAGAGAGAAAGAGTTCTGGTGTTGGAATCCTGTCCAGGAGCCCCTCCATCTTGCTACTTCTGCCCTCCTTGTGGCATATAGCGCCTAACGCCCTTGGAATCTCTGGAGTGGTCAAAGTGTCCTGTATGCTAATGAGATATCCTGTATGCTAATGAGATGGTTGGTGCCTGGCAGCCCCTGAGGAACTTCAGGATGGGGGCTGGACACAGGAAAGTCAGAATGGCAGGGTGAAGTAAGGTTGGTGTTCAGTGCCCCCCCCCCCCCCGCTCTGCCTCCAGGAAGGGGAGTGGGGCTCGATGGCTAACTTGATCACCAATAATCATGCCTATGTAATGACACTTCCATAAAAACCAAAAAGGACCAAGTTCCAGGAGCTTCCAGATAGCCGAACACAGGGAGGCTCCTATGTGCCCTGAGGGGCCTGGAAGCCCCCCTCCCTTTCCCTCATGGCTTGTCCTGGGCAGGTCTTCATCTGGTTGTTCATTTGGATCTTCAACAGTATGTTTGCTATAAATGGTCAAACTTAAGAATCCCTGCGTTCTGGGAGCTGTTCTAGCAAATTAACAGCCAGTTGGTCAGACATTCTTGGGGCCCATGTGAAGTGGGGGACTGAGCCCTCCACCTGCGAGATCTGAAGACCTCACCAGGAAGACAGTGTCAGAACTGAACTGAACTGAAGGAGAGGACTCTCAGCTGGTATCCGTGGGAGGACCCGCTGCAGACACACCTCTGGTCACAGAAGTGTTCTGCATCATGTTATGAGAGTGCATGTGGTAGGAAGAAAAAAGTTGTTTTATTCTACACCTGAGTGTATGCTGGATCTCTGCTGCCTATGTCAAGGCAGGGATGAGTTACACAAGAGGGAAGAAGAATGGGGTCAGGGTTAGTGTGAAGCAAGCCAGGGACTGGGACCCCAAACTGAAGGAGGCTCTTACTCTTGGTATCATGCAAGAGCACGGTGGCCCCTGAGATGAACGGTCCTGGCACCACTCTTCCTGGGTGGCGATCACAGCAACTGGCCAAAAAAGGAAGCCTTGTCTCTGCCAAGTACCTCGGGGAACTCAAAACTACAAATGTCCCCTGATTCATTTGTTCATTTGTTTAAAAAAGAATTGGATTGGGTGCCTACTGGGTGATGCGTGCTGTGCTACATCTTCGAGTGGCTGAAGATGAGGGTTCTGTGTCCATGAGATGGACAGTCTGGCCAGAAAGACAAATGTTGGAAAATATGATCACTTGAGGGACATGTCTTAAGAGAAGAACTGTGTGTGGTGGGTGTGTGGTAAGAGGACTTGGAAGAAGTGAAGAAGTGGGTGCTTGAGCTGAGAACTCAGGAGGAATAAGACTTAGATTGGGAGGATTGGGAGGATTGGGAGGAGGGGGAGAGAGAGAGAAAGAAAGAAACTGCTAGCACATATGTACAGGCACCAAAATAAAAAGGAAGGAAATCCTACATGGAGAGCTGCATATGCTCAAGTTATCTCCATATTCCATCCAATAAACATTGTTCAAAGCCTCCTGTTGGGAACCAGACAGCTTTGGGGATTATAGAAATGAAAATCACCACCTTGCTCTTAAGTTATTGACCCTAACAGTGGAAGGTAATGGGAAATGAGGGTCTGGACACCGAGATCTGGAAGCAACACTTTATTAGTGGCCATGGCCCAGAGGGATAATTCCCAAAGTCTGAGCCCCGAGTGCAGCAGGGCTTTTACTTTTATACATAAGCAATTTTTGGGTACATCAAGGCAAGGGAGTTGGTGCAATTCTATTGGAGGGTGCATCTGACCTTCCCTATATGGGTACAAGCTTGTCAACAGCCTAGGGGCTTTCAGCTCATACATTTTGGGGACTTTTACTGCATTAAACCTGGAGAGGGGGGATTTCTGTCCCACTTATTTTGTTTTCTGCTTTTGCTGTTGTGGTCATCTTATTACAGCTACCTGTCAGCTGCCGTAAGCCTTTGTGGTTAGGCCAGTAAGTAGAGCTACTGTGTGCCAACATGTAAAAGCAGAGCCCATCAGCTCTTAAGCTGCTAAAGTTTCTGTTTTGTTCTACCACAGGAGAACCAGACAAATTAGTGGCCCTTGGCTGTGCAGAGCAACAGTCCAGAGCCAGGCATCTAATTCAGCCAGCGCAGGCACAGGAAGGCTTCCAGGAACCCAATGCCTGCCTGAGCTGGATCCTCAAGGATGAGTAGGTATTAATTAGCCAAGCAAAGAAGAGACAGCAAGGCCCACAGGGAAGAGAGGCCAGGGAGCAAAGCCCTCTGGCTGCAGAGGTATAGGACTGCAGCACTATACTCTGAGTACCAGGTACCCAGGCTAGCCCGTGCAGTCCAATATGAACTCGAAATGCCTTGTCCTTGCAAAGAACAATAGTGGAAATAATACTATAGTGAAGGCACATTTACAACATCTTTCAGTACATCCCTTGAACCAGCCTTTCTTTCCAGGATTAGAGCAGATAACTTCCTTAGCTGAACACATGATGAAGCAGTTGGCTTACACTTAAGGATTTATCCTGCATGAAAAGACACAGGTCTTTAAACTAGAATGAAATTCATTGCACTAAGATATCTGTTGCACCATTAGGTCTGAGAAGCTAGATGTGATTGAGATGGATACACATTTAGAACCTCAGATACCACACAATCTTTCCAGGGCCTGGCTAATTGAGAATGGCAGACAATTGCTGCACTTCTGTTCAGTCTCTCTCTGTCTCTGTCTCTCTCTGTCTCTCTCTCTTTGATTTTGAAGATTTGGAAGTCTGCATATGATGCAGTCCTCCACAGGGAACACAGCTTCTTATGAGAAAAGATGCAGCAGCCAGGAGCCTGGGTTTGAGTCTGAAGTCCTCTGGCGAGGTGCTTCTCTTTGCCTGATCTCCTCATCCATGACAGGGATAATACCACTGTTTGGAGAAACAACGAGTGTATAGGTACAGCACTTAAGCTTTTAAAACATGAGTCGTTTGCATTGTTCTTATTGGGTGAATAGGCTCAGAGCACCCATCTTACCAACATTTCAGACTCTTTCTGTGGGAAAGATGGAAGGAGCCTCTCTCCCACCCCAAGAGCCACTGTTGACAGGCTGATGGGGTGTAGGGAAGATGTAGGACCCCAAGGCTGGGTTGAGGGTTGAGAACCAGGTGGGGAGAAGTGGGGCAGTGGGAAGAACAAAATCCTAGGTTCCACCCCTATGCCAGTGGTGGGTCAGGCCTCCAGTGCAGATTGCCAAGTCCACATGGCTCCCTCGTGCGACAGTGCCCGATGGGGTGGCTGAGGTCAGCAGGCCAGGTCAGCTGGCTCCCTAGTGTGACAGTGCCCGATGGTGTGGTTGAGGTCAGCTGGGCAGGTTACTACCAGCAACTCTTTAGCCCATAGCGGACTGGGGCACTTTTGCTCAGAACAAAACACTGAAAGTTTTGTCAGGCTGACCCCAAGTAACTGATAGGCACGTTTGTCTTTGCTGTGACCCCCACACCAAGTCCCCAGATGCCGGCCTTCCTTTTCTCCTGGCCTCAGCCCGAGAAAGCCCAGGGCCTTTGCATCAAACTGTACCTCCTTTCTCCCAATCCACCAGGGACCCAGGCTAAGTCATTCTTCCCCTCTCAGACCTCTTGAACCTACAGCTTTGCTACTCCAAGTGTGCTCTGCAACACTGTAGCCTTGACACCCATCACCTACACACTTTTCAGAGATGCAGAACCCCACTGAACGGAATCTCACCTTGAGAGCATCCCCAGGTGACTGCACGCATGAGGAACGTTGCCTAAATCCACGTGGCTGCTTTGCTTGCTGCCTGCTTGCCTGCTATCCAGTGGCACTTTCCAACTGTCTGAAAACTGGCTCCATCGGCTGAGCAGAGAAAATGGCCTTTATATTACTGTCCGGTCAGGACTGGAGTTCAGCACCCCACACTTCTGCTCTCCAGCAGTGTGCTCTCTACCCCACCAGTCTCAAAACACTCCTTTAAATTTCACAAAGCAGCATGTACCACTTTTACTGAAGGTTTGGCTATTATACTATAGCACAGAAAAAGATATACATATGTATACTTAAAATTTATTTTTTAAGTCAAAATATCACATCAGAGTTTTAAAAGTTAATGGAGGCTAAAAAATACAATGTACAAACAAATGAAAAACAGCAGTGCCTTATTCACCTCCTTCCTTATTTTTCTCGGTTCAGGCAACCAATATTTTAGGTTTTTCTTCTGGCATAAACCTTGATATACTGCCATTTCTTGATCCAATCAATTTTATGCTTTATCTCTTGGCTTCCTATTTTTGTGCATAAGGATTTAGCTTTTTTTTTTCTTTCTTGGTTCTGGGCATTGAGCCCAGGGCTGATCTAGCACTGAGCTACACTTCTAGCCCTTTTTTATTTTTTGTTTTGAGACAGGGTCTTGTTAAGTTGCCCAGACTGGCCTTGAACTTGTGATCCTTCTGCCTCAACCTCCTGAATTGCTGGAGGTATGTGCCACGATGCCCAACAGAGGATTTAGTTTTTTAAAAGTCCCTTCTCAAATAAACTGAACAGATATTTCTCAAAAGAAGAAATTCAAGTGGCTGACAAATATATAAAAATAGTTCAACATCTCTAGCACTCAGGGAAATGCAAATCAAAACTACACTGAGATCATCTTACTCCAGTTAGAATGGCAATCATCAAAAATATAAGTAATAATAAATGCTGGGGAGGGTGTGGCGGAAAAGGAATACTTATACACTACGGGCGGGATTGTAAATTAGTACAACCGCTATGGCAATCAGTATGGAGGTTTTTCAGAAGACAAGGAATGGAACCACTGTACAACCAGCTATACCACGCCGCAGTATTTTTTTTTAAAGGAATTAAAGTCAGCATTCTATAGTAATGCCTGCATATCCATGTTTATAGTAGTGAAATTCACAATAACCAAGTTATAGAGCTAGCCTTGGTGTCTGTCAATAGATGAATGGATAAAGAAAATGTTATACACACACACACACACACACAATGGAATTTTATTCAGCTGTAAAGAAGAGCAAAATCATGTAATTTGCAGGAAAATGGTTGGAACTGGAAAGTGTTGTGTTCTGCAAAATAAGCTAGACTCAGAAAGTCAAGGTTTGTACATTCTCTCTCATATGTGGAAGTTAGAGGGAAAAACATAATATAACAAAGGGACCTCGTGAAAATAGAAGGGATACCAGTAAAGTGAGGGGCAGGGTCAGTGGGAAGGAGAAGGAGAGGTAAAGGGGAGGTATAGGGGAATGAAATGGATAAAATTATGTGCAAATACATCACAATGTACCCCACTAAGATGCACAATCACAGTACACCAATCAAAAATAAAATACTCTTATAAAAAGTCCATTCTGTCCCTTTATTCATTAATTTTTGATCAAACCAATATTTGGTGTTTTCAATATTCAAGATATCCCTACAATCAAGAAATTCAAACTTTTCAATTTGAGCAAAATTTTCTGTTTCTGTTTTTTTTTTTTAATGTTTCCGTTTACACTGAGTTCACCTTTGCCTCCATTTCTAGAATTTTTATTCATTCATCTTATTATAGTCTATTAATATCACCTACTGCTGAGATATCCAGTGTCCCACTTTTGTGCCATTGTTTATATATCTGTAGGTAGTCACTGCATCATTTGATGACTTTTCTTTGAATCTATGACTGAATTCCCCCTGTCCTACCCTGGCTCCGTGCGACGTCTGACCAAATTTCCCCTTGTTCATACATGCCAAATGGTTGGCCGTCATTTCCCACCCCTTCCCTTAGACATTCTTCCTCTCTATCAACCCCCTGACCACAATTTTATGAAAACTGTGCTCTATATGTGTACTATGAATTGAAATACATTCTGCTGCCATGCATAACAAATTGGAATAATTAAATAATTTTTTTAAAAAGGGTTGAAATCCCTCCCATGCTCCCCCTACCATCTCCATTATGGATCAGCATCCACATATCAGAGAAAACATTCAGCCTTTGGTTTTTTAGAATTGGCTAACTTCACTTAGTGTAATATTCTCCAACTCCATCCACTTACCTGAAAATGGCATGATTTTATTCTCTTTTAATGCTGAGTAATATTCCATTTTGTATATATACCACTGTTTCTTTATCCATTCATCCATTGAAGGGCATCTACGTTGGTTCCACAATTAAGCTATCGTGAATTATGCTGCTATAAACATTGATGTGGCTGTGTCCCTGTAGTATGCTGTTTTTAAGTCCTTTGGGTATAGACTGAGGAGAGGGATAGCTGGGTCAAATGGTGGTTCCATTCCCAGGTTTCCAAGGAATCTCCATACTGCTTTCTATATTGGCTGCAACAATTTGCAGTCTCACCAGCAATGTATGAGTGTGCCTTTTTCCCCAACATCCTCGCCAATACTTATTGTTGTTTGTCTTCAGAATAGCTGCCATTCTGACAGGAGTGAGATTAAATCTTAGAGTAGTTTTGATTTGCATTTCTCTAATTGTTAGAGATGTTGAACATTTTTTCATATATTTGTTGATTGATTGTATATCATCTTCTGAGAAGTGTCTGTTCAGGTCCTTGGCCCATTTATTGATTGGGTTATTTGTGGGGTTTTTTTGTGTTAAGTTTTTTGAGCTCTTTATATATCCTAGAGATTAGTGCTCTATCTGATGTGTGTGTGGAAAAAGTTTGCTCCCATTTTGTAGGCTTGCTCTTCACCTCACTGATTGTTTCTTTTGCTGAGAAGGATCTTTTCAGTTTGAATCCATACCATTTATTGATTCTTGATTTTATTTCTTGTACTATTGGAGTCTTATTAATGAAGTCAGGGCCTAATCTGACATGATGAAGATTAGGGCCTACTTTTTCTCCTATTAGGCACAGGGTCTCTGGTCTAATTCCTAGGTCCTCGATCCACTTTGAGTTGAGTTTTGTGCATGGTGAGAGAGAGGGGCTTAATTTCATTTTGCTGCATTTCCAGTTTTCCCAGCACCATTTGTTGAAGAGCCTATCTTTTCTCCAATGTATGTTTTTGGCTCCTTTGTCTAGTATGAGACAACTGTATTTATGTGGGTTTGTCTCTGTGTCCTCTATTCTGTACCATTGGTTTACAAGTTTATTTTTGTGCCAATACCATGTGGTTTTTGTTACTATTGCTCTGTAGTATAGTTTTCTGGTATAGTAATACCACCTGCTTCACTCTTCTTATTAAGGATTACTTTAGCTATTCTGGGTCTCTTATTTTTCCAGATGACTTTCATGATTAATTTTTCTATTTCTATTAGGAATGCCATTAGGATTTTGATTGGAATTGCATTAAATCTGTATAGTGCTTTTGGTAGTATGGACATTTTGATAATATTAATTCTGCCTATCCAAGAACAAGGGAGATTTTTCCATCTTGTAAGGTCTTCTTTAATTTCTTTCTTTAGTGTTCTGTAGTTTTCATTGTAGAGTCCTTTCACCTCTTTCATTAAGTTGATTTTAAGACTATTGTAAATGGGGTAGTTTTCCTAGATTCTCTTTCAAAGGATTTATCACTGATGTACAGAAAGCCTTTTATATCCTGCTATTTTGCTGAATTTATTTATTAGTTCTAAAAGTTTTCTGGTGGAATTTTTTTGGATCCTCTAGGTATAGAATCATGTTTTTGGCAAATAGTGATAGTTTGAGTTCTTTTTCTTCCTATGTCATATCTCTTTAGTTTCTTTCATCTGTCTAATTGTTCTGGCTACAGTTTCAAGAATTATGTTTAATGGAAGTGATGAAAGAGGACATCCCTATGTTGTTCAGTTTTTAGAGGGAATGCTTTCAATTTTTCTTCATTTAGAATGATGTTGGCTGTGGCCTTAGCGTAGATCGCTTTTGCAGTGTTGAGATATGTTCCTATTATCCCTAGTTTTTCCTGGTGTTTTGAACATGCAGGGGTGCTGTATTTTGTTGAATGCTTTTTCTGCATCTATTGAGATGATCATATGATCATCTTTAAGTCTGTTGGTGTGATGAATTACATTTATTTTTATTTCTGTATGTTGAATAAAACTTGCATCCCTGGAATGAATCCCACTTGATCATGGTACACAATATTTTTGTATTCAATTTGACAGAATTTTATTGAGAAATTTTGCATGTGTGTTCATTAGAGATATCGGTCTGAAGTTTTCTTTCTTTGATATGTCTTTGTCTGGTTTTGGATTCAGGGTGATATTGGCCTCATAGAATGAGTTTGGAAATGCTCCCTCTTTTTTTATTTCATGAAATGATTTGAAGAGTATTGGCATTAGTTCTTCTTTATAGGTCTTGAACTCAGCTGTGTATCCATGTGGTCCTGATCTTTTCTTGGTTGGTAGGCTTCTGATGCCATCTTCTATTTCATTGCTTAAAATTGATCTGTTTAAGTTGTGTTTAAGTCATATGACTCTAGAAATTTATCAATGCCTTTGATATTCTCTATTTTATTGGAGTACAAGTTTTGAAAATAATTTCTAATTATCTTCTGTATTTCTGTAGTGTTTGTTAGTTTCATCACCTATGTTAGTAATTTGGGTTTTCTCTCTCCTTCTCTTCATCAGCATGGCTAAGGATCTGTCAATTTTATTTATTTTTTTCGAAAAACTAACTTTTTGTTTTGTCAATTTTTTCAATTGTTTCTTTTGTTTCAATTTCATTGATTTCAGCTCTGATTTTAATTATTTCCTGTCTTCTACTACTTTTGGTGTTGATTTGTTCTTCTTTTTCTAGGTCTTTGAAATGTAATGTTAGGTCATTTATTTGTTGACTTTTTTTTTCTTTTAAGGAATAAACTCCATGCAATGAACTTTCCTCTTAGTACTACCTTCATAGTGTCCCAGAGATTTTGATATATTGTATCATTGTTCTCATTCAGCTCTGAGAAATTTTAAATCTCCTCTTTGATGTCTTCTAGGCCCCAGCCAGTGTCCCAGACTTGGGGTTGCCCCACCTAAAGATGGTGACTAAAGTGTCCCAAGATGGAGGTGGCTGCTTTCAGTAATGGGGTGTTGGGTTGGGTCAAACTGAGTGGTGGCGTTGGACGGTGTGTACAAAGATACAGCTCTGTGGTGTGCAGTATTCTGGCTGATGGCTGTCTCTAGACCCTGCCTGGTGTCTCCAGGTGTAGGCTACCGCAGGTANTTTTTGTGCCAATACCATGTGGTTTTTGTTACTATTGCTCTGTAGTATAGTTTTCTGGTATAGTAATACCACCTGCTTCACTCTTCTTATTAAGGATTACTTTAGCTATTCTGGGTCTCTTATTTTTCCAGATGACTTTCATGATTAATTTTTCTTCATTTAGAATGATGTTGGCTGTGGCCTTAGCGTAGATCGCTTTTGCAGTGTTGAGATATGTTCCTATTATCCCTAGTTTTTCCTGGTGTTTTGAACATGCAGGGGTGCTGTATTTTGTTGAATGCTTTTTCTGCATCTATTGAGATGATCATATGATCATCTTTAAGTCTGTTGGTGTGATGAATTACATTTATTTTTATTTCTGTATGTTGAATAAAACTTGCATCCCTGGAATGAATCCCACTTGATCATGGTACACAATATTTTTGTATTCAATTTGACAGAATTTTATTGAGAAATTTTGCATGTGTGTTCATTAGAGATATCGGTCTGAAGTTTTCTTTCTTTGATATGTCTTTGTCTGGTTTTGGATTCAGGGTGATATTGGCCTCATAGAATGAGTTTGGAAATGCTCCCTCTTTTTTTATTTCATGAAATGATTTGAAGAGTATTGGCATTAGTTCTTCTTTATAGGTCTTGAACTCAGCTGTGTATCCATGTGGTCCTGATCTTTTCTTGGTTGGTAGGCTTCTGATGCCATCTTCTATTTCATTGCTTAAAATTGATCTGTTTAAGTTGTGTTTAAGTCATATGACTCTAGAAATTTATCAATGCCTTTGATATTCTCTATTTTATTGGAGTACAAGTTTTGAAAATAATTTCTAATTATCTTCTGTATTTCTGTAGTGTTTGTTAGTTTCATCACCTATGTTAGTAATTTGGGTTTTCTCTCTCCTTCTCTTCATCAGCATGGCTAAGGATCTGTCAATTTTATTTATTTTTTTCGAAAAACTAACTTTTTGTTTTGTCAATTTTTTCAATTGTTTCTTTTGTTTCAATTTCATTGATTTCAGCTCTGATTTTAATTATTTCCTGTCTTCTACTACTTTTGGTGTTGATTTGTTCTTCTTTTTCTAGGTCTTTGAAATGTAATGTTAGGTCATTTATTTGTTGACTTTTTTTTTCTTTTAAGGAATAAACTCCATGCAATGAACTTTCCTCTTAGTACTACCTTCATAGACTTTTTTTTTCTTTTAAGGAATAAACTCCATGCAATGAACTTTCCTCTTAGTACTACCTTCATAGTGTCCCAGAGATTTTGATATATTGTATCATTGTTCTCATTCAGCTCTGAGAAATTTTAAATCTCCTCTTTGATGTCTTCTAGGCCCCAGCCAGTGTCCCAGACTTGGGGTTGCCCCACCTAAAGATGGTGACTAAAGTGTCCCAAGATGGAGGTGGCTGCTTTCAGTAATGGGGTGTTGGGTTGGGTCAAACTGAGTGGTGGCGTTGGACGGTGTGTACAAAGATACAGCTCTGTGGTGTGCAGTATTCTGGCTGATGGCTGTCTCTAGACCCTGCCTGGTGTCTCCAGGTGTAGGCTACCGCAGGTAGGGGACTATGGCAGTAGTTGTAGTGTCCCAAGATTAAGGTGACATGGGAATTTCCATGTTGGTAGATGGGCGTCCACACGGGAGTGGCAGCTGGAGGTCCTATGTGAGGGCAGTGGCCAGGTATCCTGCGTGGGAGAGGCAGCTGGGATTCCTGCTCAGATCCTGATGTTGGTGGTCCTGCTTGGGCACAGGGACCAGAGGTCCTGCATGGGTGAGTGGCCCAGAGTCTGCGTAGGAGCAGCTGTCAGGGGTCCTCTAATAACCCACTACTAGAATCCCAGGTCATGGAGCAACACAGAATGCAGCCTCCTTCTAGCCCGCCATCTTGGATCCTCTTACAACCCTTTTAAGTAATACATTTGTCTCATATTTTTAATTTCCCAGAGCTCTTTTTTTTCAATCTAAATATTCTGATGATACTCAACTGCCTGTTTTTATTTCAGAACACGGTTCTCAAAAGTTGATTATAACCTCAAAGATTATTAGACTCTCTTGTGTTCAAAGCAGGCAGGGTCCTCTTTAATAGTAGGCTTTACTCAAGGGTGATTAAGGAATCAACTGATTAGTTCAGTGAGGAATATCGAATGTGAGTGTCTGTAGGGCTGTTCTGGATCGGGCGAGGGACGGGGTCAGGGAAGTTGTCACTCCACAGATGTTCATGTTTTTACTGTTCTTGATCCAGCATCTCAGCCCCACCCTCCTCTGGTGTCCTTGAGTCCAGGGCCTCTCTCATTTGTTTTTTCTAGAATTTATGTCTCACCTTTATACTGGAGTGGAGATGGGGGTGGGTGCCTAAGTGGCCAATAGGCGTGGGGACCTGGAAGTCCAACTGCTCCTCATTCATCTTTCCTGAGTCTCCTCTGTAGCTCCCGGTCACAGCTTCCCTTCTGGGTGTGCAGCGCCTCCCAGGCAGAGTGGGCAGACCGACTGATTCTCAGCAGTGTCCCCTCTCAGGCAAAATAAAACCTTTTCTAAAGTTCTAGGTGGACATGACTTCAGGGAGACACTATTCAACTCAGCAGAAGTGGTTCAGACAATGTTCTGTTAGTGTTTTGCCATTTCCCAAAGACTCCAGAAGATAGTTCTTTCCCTAAGAGGAACTCCTCTTCTAGTCTTCAACTTAAACATGTTTCCCTTCACCACAGTAATTCTTTAGTCTTAAACCTTTGTTTCTCCAATTATTTTGCAGTGACACCAGCTAGGAGTGGCCGCTGCTGTTTATCTCCCCCAGTGCCTGGCTGAGGGCCGTGAGCATCGTTGGTGCTTAGTGGGGACCAGAAAAGAAGTTCTGTCGTGGTCTTTGCTCAGCGCCTAGCTTCATTGGGTGCTCTGGTAGGGAAGTGATAAACTCATTGTCTCCAAGAACTGAGGATCCTTACCCTCCTGAAGTTCTGGCATTTCAATAGTCTGGTGGACGACCGTCTGTGGGTTCCTAGTGATCACGGTGTGATTCAAACCAGCCCAACACCTAGGCCCTTGACAGTCGGTGTGGGGGCTTCTCTGCCTTCATCTCCCATTCGGATGTCGCTGTCTCTGTCCATCCTCCACACCAGCTGGACCCTTCCCTCCCTCAGCACCTTCCCATGCTCCTGCGGAACGGGCCTTTCTCCCTCCACCCTAGCTCCACGCCTCACTTTTCCCCGTGCCCTTGTCATTGGGCTTCTCTTTTCCTCTAATTGGCTCAACCTTTCTAAAAAAATCTTATAGCCCTGCTTTCTCATGTCCTTTCTTTATTCACCTTATACTTCTCCTTTCCAAAATGAACAGCATCTGTAGTGGATGCTTGTGGTACTTATTTGGCTGGAGCTGTTTCTCCTTAAATAGCCGTCTTTTACTAGTCCCACTGCCAACTGCCCTCGTCTTTGCTAGTTTCTCAGTAAAAATCCACCAGGGAGGAATTGGATGGTCCAGCAGTTCTTTTTTTTTTTTTTTTTGTCCAGAGCATAAGCCAATGGTTGGCTGCATTTGGGTCAGCTGATCACCCCTGGTCCAATCAGCTGTGCTGGGGACAAGAAATGGGCAGGAGAGTGCCTGAGACTTAGTGGAGAAGGTTCTAGTCCCCAACTCCACTCTTCTGTATGGATGATGGATGTGGTCTCAGTTGTTTGTATGTATGGGTGTATCAATGTATTTTTAGTACTGGGGATTTAATCCAGGGGTGCTTTTTACCACTGAGCCATATCCCCAGTCCTTTTAATTTTTTTTTTTTAATTTTGAGAGAGTGCCTCAGTAAGTTGTTCAGGGCCTAAGCTGATGAGGCGGGACTCAAACTTGCAATCCTTTTGCCTCAGCCTCCTGAGTCACTGGGATTACAGGCATGCGCCACCCTGCCCAGCTCTAATTTTATTATAACTTCATTTTCTCCTTTACAGTTAGATTGTCCCCAAGTCTCCCATACTGAAATTCCACAGGGCAGTGGGTGTGTATCAATTAAGATAGGGCTGAGAACTGGCCCCCTGTAGGGCTGTGGGCAGTGTCTTCCTTTGAAAAAAAACCTGTGCATAAGAGGCCAAGGTATTTGGCCGGTTAGTGACTTGAGATTTCTGTGAAATTAAAAAAAAAAAAAAAGTATTTTTTACATGATTACAAAAAGCTTGGTAAATATATAAAAGCACAGAGGAAGAAAATAAAAGTCACAGGAAATGCCAGCCTTCTGAGATAATCACTCTTTGAATTTTAGGGCCTTTCTGTGTGTGTGTGTGTGTGTGTGTGTGTGTGTGTACACTTTTAAAGGAAATATTTCTTCTCCATAATAAGAGGATCATCCTACATCCTGCTTTATATAACTGCTTTTTTCACCTTATCACTGAACATTTTTCCGTGTCATTAATTAAGCTTCTGCAGCCTCATTTCAGTGTCTGGCTGGAGTTCAGGCGCGGGCTTCCCGCCCTGCTCAGCGGCTTCCTGGACCCTGCCCACCCCAGGACACTCAGCTGTGAAAGACAAGGAGTTATACAGGTAAATCTAATGAGCTCATCTTGCCTCCTCTACCACATTTCAGCTAATCCTGTGCCGACAGCTGCCACATAGGGCCTGCGTCTCTGCAGCTGGAGCCTCCCCGATGGCCCCAGACTCTCGGGGGAAATCACCAGTCAGTGTTCTCCAGCTTCCTCATTCCCCATAAGCCCTCAGCAGCTCAGGACACCGTAAACTCAAGTCATCAAAAACCAGGGCTGGAAGATCCCTTAAGAAGCTGCTCCCGCAGCAGAGTTAGGAAGGAGGAACCAGGGACCACGTGGCTGGCCTGCTGTGAGCCAGAGAGTCGGAGGCAAGGTCAAGACTCATGCTGTACCTGTGGCCCAGCCCCATGGTCTCTTCTTGCCACTACCCCAATGCCTATCTGGGGTTAGGATTCTCCCTTCCACCTGTCAGACCCACAGGGCAGTCCACAGGCATTCCTGAGCCTTGGGAAAAGCTTGTGACTTAAAACCATGGCCCAAGACCGGGCCTGGGGGAACAGGCTTCAGCCCACTGCAGCCCCCTCCTGGATTGCACCCCAGTTTCACATCCCAGGGCATGGTGTGGTTACAGCAGCTGCCTTCCTGGTTCTGCAGTGGGCAAAAGACAGCAGTGACACTGACACCGTCACAGAGACCAAGCGGTGCAGTGTGCTGAGCTCGCAGACTCTCATTAGGCGGCCACAGAGCCCTCCTTCAGCCTCAGGCCCTCTGGTTGGGGTGCAGATGGTGGTGGCTGGAGCAGCCCCAGGAGCCTGGGACACCCCTGCCTTTTTAATGCACTGTTCCTGGAGATACTGGGGGTGGGGGGCAGACCCCAGCCAGTTAGGAGTCTCTGGTTCTCAAGGCAGCCTGGAGGCCACACTGTCCCTGTCATGATCGAAGGAGTCCTGCCCAGAGCATGCCTGGGGGAGCAGCAGCTGCTGAAATCATTTCACTCTGCGGAAATTGGGCGAAGGATGATCCCTGCGCCCAGCGGCTGCAGTTCCGAGCAATCTCAGGCTCCTGATTGCAGGAACCCCTGGGGCCTTGCAGTGGAGCAGCATGAACTGAATCCCAAGGCCTCATTCCCCCCCCCCCACCAGGGCCCAGGCCTTGCAGGGCCTGAGCTCCTCAGCCCCCACTTCTCATTCTACAGCCAGTGAAGCACCCGTCCCCTGCCCCGGCAGCTCTGCTTCAGCAAGGCAGGCCACTTTGGCCCCGTTGTCTGACTGGCATCTGTCCTGCACCAGGTGAGACAGGAGCTTTGTCTCCATCACAAAGCACTTGCCACCTTCTTGCAGCTTGACCCCACGTCCTTTCTCCTACAGATTTTCTTTCTTTTTCTTTTTTTCTTTCTTTCTTTCTTTTTTTTTTTTTTGTTGAGAGAGAGAGATATTTTTTTTAATATTTATTAACAACATCTTTGTTTGTACGTGGTGCTGAGGATCGAACCCGGGCCGCACGCATGCCAGGCGAGCGCGCTACCGCTTGAGCCACATCCCCAGCCCCAGATTTTCTTACCAGCATTCAGGACCCAAAATTTCCTGGCGGCCACTGTGCCTGCTGAGATCTAAGCCAGCTTCTTACCTTCTTGAGACAAGAGAAGTGAGACAATGGCCGACCTTGGGGAGGTGTTCTCTGGGGCGTGATGGGGGAGGGGCACTCTAGTTTGCTGCGTGTTCATAAATCAGTTTTTGTTTCCTTGATGATCATGAGCAAGGCCCAGTACCCCCGATGTTTCACTCAGACAGTCCTCATGCGGGATGCTTTGCCGACCCTCATGCCCCTCTTCTAGGCCTAGGAAGGTAGAATTGTTGCTCCGTAGTCATTATGGATTTCCATTTTGCCAGAGTGTGCACTCTTACGTTCAGTCAGCGAGAAGACAGCGTGGAGCACTTCTGTCACCAAGGGAGGAGAGAGAAGACCCTGAAAAAGGAGGTGAGCCTTCTGATAACTGGTGTCAGGCGTACACAGATCTGAATGTGGCTGCTAAGCAGAAGCAGGGAGGTTGGAGGGGCAGGGAGCCCAGGGGATGGGGAGGAGGAGGCCTGGGGGGGGGGTGGGGAGCCAGTAGCCAGCACACCTGAGGCCCAAGCCCACCCACCTGCTGCATGCAGGTGAAACAGGACAGAGAGAAGCAGGTTCTGTGGGTGGGGGAGCCCCCCACTCCACCCTGCATATGCATAAGACAGGAGGCCAGCAGCCAAGTGCCAGGGAGGGCCAGCTACATTTCTAGCAGGGCCCGTGTTCAGAATTCTAAGTTCAAGATGGAGACCGCAGAGCTTTAAACCAAGAGTAAGCCCTTGAACCTGTGCAGGACCTTGGTCAAGACCATCACGAAGCCCATCCCATCCCTGGTGCTTTGGTGGGTTACTGGGCCCATTGAGATATAATTTGTTGAGGTTAAAAACAAATTTGGGGAGGGATATAATAAGATAAACCAAGGAATGGAAGTCATATTAAAAACAACTAATTACAGAGCACCTGCTGTAGGCCAGGCTCAGTTCTAAGTGTCATATGTTTTATCATATAATTCAAAACATATGAAAACTACATGGAGTAGATGCCATCATCACCATCATCACCACCATCACCATCACCATCACCATCATCATCATCATCGCCTACCAGCTAAGGGACCTGGCTACTGAAGGTTAAGGGATGTAACAGCCATGGCCCATTTGTTAACTGAAAGTAACTACTTGACTCAAGGACACAAAGCTCCAAAGAGGTGGCAGGGGATGCAGGTGCCGGGGTCCTAGCCAGTTGACCACGCTGCCTTTGATTAAATATAGAGGACATTTCAGCCAATTTCCTGTGGCAAAGGATGTGCTAAACCGGGACTCAGAGAGTCAGGGCTGGCAACATCTACAAATGGGCAGGAGGCTGCCTTGTGGAGGAGAAGCCAGAGCTGCTGGGGATTTGGACTAAACAACCATCCTAATAATGAGAGTGGCCATGTGCTCAGCATTTGGAATGGGTCAGGCACGGGGCTTGGAAGCACCTAGGAGGAGAGCCCAGGATGTTAGTACCGTGTTCCATTTTATGGAGAAGGAGAGAAGCCCAGAGTCATGGAGCGTGGCTCTCTGAGCCAGGACTCCGCCCCAGCTCCCTCTGCCTCCAGATGCCATTGCTGTCAACAGCCGTCAGATCCAAGATGACTTCTTCAGCCCCTCTCTCCCAAGCTGCGATCATTGTTAACATCCACGGGGAAATGATACTTCATCTGCCTGAGCAGTTTCATTTTAGTTTGTGCTCATGTTTTAGTGAGTGCTGGGAGACGGTGGGGCCCGTGGGATCTGTTCCCTGCCGTGAGTCAGTCCTCTGGCCTCTTGGACCAAATCCCAGCCAGATCGCTCTGATTCTGTGTCCCTCCCATTTTACAATCTGGGTTTGGCTTAAAAGGCAGGGACGGTCCCTATTTCTGATTTCACCTGTGTTTACCGCTGGCTTGTAAGTACCTGCATGCTGCTCAGAGACCTCAGTGAAAGCTCCTCCCTCTCCTCTAGCCCAGCACTTGTGCCTCTGTTTGGACCCCAAGATGCCCCCTGGAAATCATAGGGTTAAAAACACAGGTTGAAGGCTTTTATTTGGGGTCAAACCAGGGGCTCTTGCAGCGGTCTCTCTCTCTCTCTCTCTCTCTCTCTCTCTCTCTCTCTCTCCAAACCAGCTCTGGATTCTGTTTCTGGTCCTGGAACCCCAGCAGATCCCTAAGGATCTGAGGATCCTAAAGGGCACATGCCAGGATCCAGGTCTCTGCCCGGCTAGACACGCAGCACTTCAGAAGATGAGTTCATGTCACCAGTATTCATTTTCTAGGGCTCCATTAATCAAATTCCACAAACTGAGGGGCTGAAAACAACAGAAGTGTGTCTTCCACAGTTCTGGGATTGGAAGTCGGAAATCAAGGTGTCTGAAGGGCTCCTCTAGGGGAGGACCCGTCCCTGGCCTTTAGCTCAACTTATGGTGTTGCCGAGAATCCCTGTGGGTCATTGGCCCACAGCTGTGTCACTCCAACCCTGCTTCTGTCCCCACACGGCTTCCTCCTGTGTGGGTGTCTCTCTCTTGTCCCTTCTCCTCTTCTTATTCAGGACAGCGATCATGTGTGATCAATGCCTGCCCCAACCAGATATTCCTCAACTTAATTATATTTGCAAAGATTCTAGTTTCAAATAGGGTCACATTCACTCAATTTAGCACTTCAACAATATCTTTTTAGGGGACACAGCCATACGTTGCCAGGGGACTTCTGTAGCATTTCCCCTGTGCTAGTCTCTTGCTCATTTAATCCTCACTCCTACCTGTGAGTAGTTCCTATGAATATCCCTATTTTACAGATGAGGAAACAGAGGGCCAGAGAGTCGTTAAGCAGTTTACCTGAAGTCACGCGTGGCAGAGCAGAGCTGAGACTCACTCACAGCCAGGCGTCAGAGCTGTGGAGTCACAGGTATCTCACCAGGGACACTGGCAGCCTGTTGTGGGCCCAGGGAAAGGGGAGCCTGTGTCCTCACTGGCTTTGGATCTGCCGGGGCCAAGGCCCTGGGAAACAGCTTGGCTGTTCTACAGGGGAAGCTCCGGCCGCCCCCTTCAGCTTCAGCACTCCTTGCTTTTCCATCAGGTGACTCCTCTGAAAGCCAGTTTCTTCATTTACAAGACAAGATCACAGGCGCTTCCCTACCCACCCCAGAGAGTGGTCACATCATGACTTGTGCTCCCTGCACTCATGCCCTGAACCCTCCTGTGCTGTGACTGCCCCTCCACCTGGCCCTCACCTCCTTTAGGCCTTTGCCCCAGCGCCACTTCATTAGCGGGAGCCTCCCTGGCTACTGCGTTGAGACTGCCATCTGCCCTACTGTCCCCCTCCTGTCTGCCGTGGCTTCACTGTCTTCCAGAGCTCACATAGAAATTTACGTGTCCTCCTTGTAAAAGCAGCGCTAGGAGCTGGGCCTTTGAAGAGGTGATTAGGGTTCATGATGTCGGGCTCCGACAAAAGGATGAGCGTGGCCCCATTTCCTCTCACTTGTGCTCCCTTGGTTTCCCAGGTCGTTTTGACCTAGCGTGAAGGCCCTGGCCAGAGGCTGCACCGTGCTCTCAGACCCTGCAGCCTCCAGAACTGGGAGTGGAATACTCTTCCGATGTCTACAAATCCCCGACCCGTGGTATCTGCTCCAGCTGCAGGACACGGACTAGGACAGGATCTTTACCGGCCCTTCTGACCACCCGACATATGTAGAAGGAAAACTCCACAGGTTCAAGGGTTTGTCCGCTTAGTTCCCTGTTGCTATCCCAGGACTTGGGCACCGCAGGCTCTCGGTCATATTAGAACAAGTGGACAGTGTAATGTAAGGTGGCGGCTCCTCCTGGATCACATGACTGGAACCGAGGGGTAAGTTGAACCACCAGCCTGTGAGCTCCACAAGAGCAGGAAATTGGCCATTTGTCATTGGTCTATTTCCAGGGCCTGGCATAAAACAGGGTAAATATTGATAAATATCTATTCAATGAAGGACTGACTGCTGGAGAGATAAAAGCCATGCTGTCCCTTTTCCAGGGACCTGAAAATTCAAAAAGGCTGTGGTTGGCCCTGAGCTGGGGGCTGTTGAAAGACTGGGAAGAAGGCACAGGTGTGGAGAGGAGGTGGCGGGAGGGGCGGGGAGCCAGGCTCGTCTGGGACGTCAGGGACCTGCCTGATTTGAACAAGGCTGGCATCAAGGGGAGAGAGGCAGGCCGGTCGCATCTGATTCTGAATTTCTTAGATGCTGGCTGAAACGGAACACGTTTTCTTCCAGGCCATAAGCATCAGAGACTCGACTAATGAATGATTTTTAAGTGTGGCGAGATGAGAGCTGTTGAATGGAACTTGTCCTGCCCTGCCCCCTCCAGCATCACCAAAGATCTCACAGGCTCCACAAAGGCCAGGATGAATCTTGAAATAACTTCCTCTCAGGCAATTAAACCACATCCAATTTCATAAGTCTGCATATTTCAGAGGATCCTGTTACCTCAATCTTCGGGCCCGGAGGCCAACATTTTCTCATAAAACCTAACTGGCTTGTAAGAGGAGCCGCCATCTGGGCGATGAAGGGAACACGTCCCCTACCTGCACCTGCCTCTTTCTGATTATTGGTTGCTAAGCAGCTTCTGCCAGTCTCTTTGGGGGTGCCAGGATCTCAGGGACCCAGAGGTAGCTCCCTGCCCTGAGCCCCCCTCACTCCTGCTGAGAAGCCAATGATACCTTTTAACACAGATCAACATTTTCATTCCACTGCAGAAAGACAAGGCCTAAAATTCAAAATGCCTCAGGAGAAGTAAAGCAGGGGTTTAAATTAACACAAAAGTGCAAATGAGTGAGCGCAGGCCTTTTGTCCCCGAGGGCCGATTCTGATGGTGTGCAGAAAGCTAATGGACTCTGCCTGCCCACCCCACAAGTACCTTGACTTTGAGGAAGTTAGCCAACCCCTCATCTATAAAACCGGGAAAAGGAGCTGCTGTGCCTAGACCTGCAGCACACACCTCCCCTCTCCAGCACCCCTCCCGCCATCTCTGTGCCATTTCTTAGAGACCCCTTGGCCTTGAAACTCCCTCTCCCCTTTCTGCATCTGACTCCTCATTTTTCGGCTTCCTTGTGCACCTTCCTAGGGTTGAATGACCAACTCCGGGCTCTCCCAGGGTGTGGTTAGGATGGAGTGTGTCCTCTGAGGATTTGTGTGTGGGAAACTTGGTCTCCAGGGATGGTATTGATATGGTGGAAAATTTAAGACAAGGGCCCAGGGGAAGGTAATTAGGTAATGGGGACTCTGACCCCATGTGTGGACTAATGCTGTCTGGACACAGTGGGTCAGATCCAACGGCATTAGATGGGTTCCTGGGAGAACAGTTGTTATGAAGCAAATTCAGCTGTGCCAGCTCACTTTCTTCTACATGTGCCCCTTCTACATGTGCCCAGTTTTCTTTCAGCTTCTCTGCCATGCTGTGAGAAAGCCAAGGACCTTTTCCAGGACACTAATTGCTAATTGGACCCTCCAGCTATCAGAATAGTGAGGCAAAGAAATCTCCTTACTTTGTAAGTTACCCAGTCTCAGGTAGTTTGTTGTAGCAGTACAGAACAGACCAAGACACATAAAAAAGACAACTATCCACATGTGAAGCTACTCTCACTCTTAACCTCCCCCTAGAAGCTAGTGAGTACCTGGAGAACAGGGACTGTTCCTTCTGCTCCTCCAGGTCACCATGAACAAATAAGCAAAGATCTCTTCAATAACTGAGAATGACTTCTGTTAAGAATTTTTTTTTCTAATCCCCAGTACCACAAGAAAATTTAAAAAAGAAAAAATTTCCAAAACTTGGATATAAAGCAAGGAAATGACAACATGCATTTTTATTTTTCATTGACAATAACTGTATGTACTTATAGGGTTTTTAATGTGAGGATTTGATATATGTTTACTACATATCCTTTCAATATCATGCCAAAGAATTCAGGCTCACCAAGAATTATTTAATTCTCCAGGAGAACGTACCTATAATTGGCTTCACTATTTACTCTCAAATAAAGCCCAGACACTGAACGTCACATGTGAACATGCAGATTTTCGTCCTGTAGAAATGAAAATGATTTTTTCCTGGTAGAAAGGACAGCCTATTAGCCCATGGTTTACTGCCATGTAGAACATTAACCACTTTGCATCTAACCTAGCAATTTTATTTCCATATTCATATTCTCTCTCTCTCTCTTTCTCTCTCTCTCTCTCTCTCTCTCTCGTCTATAAATTTATCAAATGTTATTTAAATGTATCTTACTGCTTTTCCATCTTACTGGTTCCCTCATTATTTAATTAGTTGAGTAAAAACACATTGACAAGTATTCTTTCTGTATTTTATAAGAGCCATGTTTTCAGCTTTTTAAAAACTATATTTTGATATCTTGCAGGGATTTTGAAAGGCCTGAACAATAGCAGCCCACGATTGTTGTGTTTCCTTAACAGCCGAGCACTGTACTCAGCACTTGCAATCTGTCATCTCATTTGATCCTCATCACAACCTTATAAAGCAGATAGTTATTTTGTTAGTGAGAACTCTAAGTCCAAGAGAAACTGAGTCATTTGGCAAAGCTAGGAACACACATTGTGGGCCAGGATCTTTATCAACTCTCTTTAATCCTCAGGATGGCCCTCGACCAGGTATCATGAATCCCCATTTTTAGTAGAAAACTGAGATTTAGATACTTGATTTGTAAACAACCAGGTTACGATTGCTGTAGAATTTCTCAAACCAAGTAACTTAACTTATGAGGAAGTCTGTGGTGCCTAGCCTAGCTTATTACTGAAAATGTTAATTTCTCTTTGTTGGAACATTCAGTAGGGAGGAAGTAGGGTTGAGGTGTTAGCCCATGAGGATGTATCCATCTTCTCCTTGTTTCATAAAAATAAATCCCATAATTTTTAACTGTGCCCTGACCATCTCAAATAAAAATTATATTTCTCAGCCTCCTTCGCAGCTGTGTGTAGATGTTGGATTCAATTTTGGCCAATAAGAAGTAAGAAAAACTGTCCCATGTTCTTTTAGGGACATTCCTTGAAGGACAATTAATGAGCACCCTTTTCTCTGTGGCGGGAACCTAGGTGTGAGGTCTGGCGTGGCAGCTGTAACCCTGTGCTAGTGTAACAGAGCTGGGGCCTTCCAAGAAACTGAGGCAACGAGACAACCCTCCTCAAACATCACCCTCTTCAAACGCCGATTCTTGCAGCAAGTCAGAAAGATTTCAGACATGTCACTCATGGTAACAGGAATGAGTTTATTGAAGGGATAGGAAAAGGGGAAGGGGACACTCTCAAGGGAGAGAGTGGGACCTCTCAGAGAAGAGAGGAGCAATATGCCTCTCCTGCACTCCAGTTTTATTGGGGGATCTCAGAGAAATTTCCAGAGAGTCTTGCCCAGGTCCACCTCTTGGCTTCTGACTGACAGCAAGAGGACATCAGACTTTCAAGTCCCTACTGTCATGGCAGCTCTAGGTCACCTTGGTCCATGCTGACCAGTTCTAACTGGATTCTTAACTCATACATTCTTACAGATTTTATGGTTAGGAGGAACTATCCTTCTCTCCCAGAGTTTCAGGATCTGGTCATAAAAATCTCCTGGGTTCCTCCCATGGACATTATCTGGGGCCTGCATTTCTCCTGCAGTTAACAGGTAGTGTGCTGAGGAATGGGACATAACCTTCCACTTAGGCCAGGAAGGGCTGCAGGTGAATTGCTCTTGGAAATAAAAGCATGAGGGGGTCAGTACAGTGGGCCCATTGGATAGAACGATTCTCTTAACCTCATGTCCTCATCATTCAGATATGTCTGTCCCCTAACACTAGGAGGATGATCCTGGACCCAGGGAAAGGAGAGGCATAAACTGCAAGGAGTCTGAGACCCCGAGGGCTTGGTCAGGGCCCCACTATCCTTGGACTTCTGACTTCCAGGCTTTAATGGGAGGGAAGAAAACAATCCCCTTTGTGTAAGCCACTGTTGGGTCTCTAGGGCTTGCTACCCAAAGTAACCCTAACTGGTAGAGCACAAAGAGGTGGAGAGGGAGCCTTGGAGGCAAAGTGGGCATTCACCCAAGTGCCCAGGGATGGCCTAGCACTAAACGCCAATTGGAGCGCCCTATGGAGCTTTAGCGGGCACTATCAAGGGACAGAGGTTGAACGGGTCCTGATGGCCAGGACTTGCCCTGACTTCTTAGCACCTCCCTCAGGCCTGCCCCACCCACCTGCTCATGGAGTTGGGACCCACCTACAAGAAGAAAAGATGTTCCAGCCCCACCCGGGCACCCACTATCTCTGTCCTGTGAATGAAAATAAATGGCATGTTACCAACACTGTCCTGAAGAAACCTGAGCCCTGCCTGCTCCCTTCAGAGAGCTGTGGAGGAGACACCTCTGTCCAGCTCCTCTGGGCTTTGCCCACTGGCAGTGCAAGGAAAAGGCACGTTGGCCTCTTCAAGAGAGCTCCTCAAAGCAGAGTGCGGCGCCTCTGAACCTGCTAGAAATGTAAAATTCGGCTTTTCCCCAGGCTGCTAGAGGAGCAGAACTGGATTCCTTTGCAGATGTAAAGCAGGCCTGGGAAGGCCCGAGGGACACTACTTGAATGTAGAAACCAGTGGAGGGGTCTTTCTCAGTCCGGCTGCACTGGCCTTGGGTAACACCCTAGCATGGCCACACCCTGGGCTATGTGATCCTCAATACCATGCTCATGTGCCTCAGCTCCTTACCTTAAAATGGAAATTATGACAGCTTCTACCCCAAAAGGCCATTATGAAGACTTAATGAGATATCCCCCCCCAAAAAAACTTTTAGGTGCCAAGATCAAGGTGTGGGCAGGGTTGGTTTCTGCTGGGGTCTTTCTCCTTATTGATCACCTTTCTGAAGTCTTCACAAGGTCTTTCCTCTGTGCATCGGTGGACTAATTTCCTCTCCTTGTAAGTACTCTGTCATGTTGGATTTTGTCCATCCTAATGCCCTCATTTGATCCTAGTCACCCCTTTAAAGGCCTTATCTCCAAGTGCCATAGAGTCACTTTCTGAGTAGTGAGGGTTAGAACTTCCGACTATGAACTTGAGGGAGACTCACTTCAGCACCGAACAGGGTGGGAGATGTTATTATCTGATTTTCAGTTGAGGAAACTAAGGCACAGGGAGATTGGAAACTCTCCCAAATCCACGGAGAGCAGAGGCCAGGGCTGGGAGCTGAGGGGGAACGCTGACTCCACACCTGGGCATGGAGCCGCTGCCCGAAGCCACCACAGCCAACAGAGGCACATCTCCAGCCACCAGGCTCTTTCTACAACTGAGGAAACCAAGGCTCAGTGGCAACACCTCTTGCCAAGGTCACTTACATGGCAGATGCCAGAAGAAGAGCTTCAGCCCGGGTGTTTTGGCTGTAGCCCAGCCCCACCAACGCCCTGAAAGGGCTCCTTCTTTGGAAAAGGGAACAGCAAGCCATCCCAAGGAGGCAAAGAGGAGTTTAGGAGCTGAGTGGGTGGTGCAGGCCTGTAATCCCAGCGGCTGGGGAGGCTGAGGTAGGAGGATCACGACTTCAAAGCCAGCCTCAGCTACGGCGAGGTGCTGAGCCACTCAGTGAGACCCCGTCTCTAAATAAAATACAAAATATAGGGCTGGGATGTGGCTCCGTGGTTGAGTGCCCCTGAGTTCAATCCTGGTACCCCCAAAAAGAAGAGTTTAGGAATAAAAGCAGTCTGACTTTCCCAGGGTATTACGGGAAAATTAGTAAGAAAATGGTTCCCTCTAGTGCCTCTGAGACAAGTATGTTGGGAATGGAGCTTGAAGCTCAGAGCAGCTCCAGACAAGCGGGAAACTCACCTTCCTGTGCGATCCCCACCCCCCACGTGGGTTTGTCCTCTCTGTGCTTGCTCTGGCCCCTCTCCTCTGCACCCCACCCCATACTAATAACGCTCGCATTTACCAGTGGTGACTGTGCAGGACCTCTAGGGACCTACGTATTTAATCCTCTCAATTCCACAGGGTGAGGGTGGGGGCATGATGACCCTCCCAGGTCGTGTATAAGGCAGTTCAAACACAGCCCTTTGCCAAGGTCACTGCACTGGAGCTGGTGCAGGCTTGGGAGCAACCCAGGCACCTGATCCCCAGCTTAGGCGCTCGTCCATGCTCCACGGGTGGCGGCCAAGGAACGAATGGGTTAACGCGTCTTCACGTGTTCACTTGTTCATTCATCCAAGAAGAACTTAGCACCGCTACTCTGCTTAGAGTGCCCCGCGATCAGCACTGGGCTCCTCCCTTGAGGGTTTCCAGTCCTGGCGGGGGTCGGGGAGAACTTTAAAGAGAAGACTTGGACCCTCAGTCGATGGATTGTGTTCAGGCTGCTCGGAGGCAAAGAGGAGAGGAACTCACCATCGGAGGAAGTCGGGGAAAGCTTGATAATGGGATCGACAGCCATGTGGGTCGTGAAGGGGGCGAGAGTTGCTGGGCTGCTGTGTGCGGTGATGGGTGGCCTGAGGGAGGAGGAGGATGTGGGGGTGGCACCGGCTGGGTGCCGTGCTCAGGAGGGGCTTCATTCTAGAAGCCATAGCATTTTACACCCTGTGGGGCTTGGAACAACGGGGTCTTGGAATAGCTTCGCATCATACGTGGACTGAGATCCGAAGTCTGCGTTGTGGCCCAGAAGCCGCACACCATGTGGCCTCCCAGCTCTGGCTGCCATCTTCTAGCCTCATCCCTGCTCTTTCCCTGGCTGCCGGCCTCCAGCTGTGCCAGCCTCCACCTGTGTCTGCCTTCTTGTTCCTCCTCCAAAAGGTCAATCTCAGGACTTAGACATTGGATTTGCCGCTCCCTCTGCCAGCAATACTCTTCCTCTTTAGCATCGTCCTTTTAAATCAGCTAATGACATCCAGGGGAGCTTTAGCCCCACTCTCAAAAAAGGCTGGTCGGATGAGTGAAGTCTAGTCTATGACATTTCAATTCATCCAAAGGAAGAATACGGAGCGCTCTCGGCTGTTTAATTGTGCTGCATAGTTAACCCAGGACCCGCTGTCCTGTTCCAGCTTCCCTGATCACCTGTTATATCTGAGCTATTCCCAGGTCACCTGCAGAACCTCCAAGCAGGTCTAGGCTGCAGGCAGTGAGGCTGCCGAGCGATTTAGCTCCTTGGCCTGCGGCTGCATCTAACAATCCTGCTGCCACAAACAGGCCTCAGCAGCAGAAAAGAAGCCGTGAAATTGCCTGAATTGAGAAGCTGATGGGAAAGGAAAAGGGGCCTGTCATAACCCAACTAAACTAAAACACAAAAAGGCAATTCCTTCTAGCCACTGCCAGCACGTTCCAGAGGCTTGGGAAAGGGGAGAGGCCTTCTGGTCTTATCTACACCTCCCTCAGACCCTGCCAACTCCCCCCATCCTGCTGAGGAGTGACGGTGGCCTTAGGACAGAATTAAACAACCGGACCTGTTATTAGAGAAAGACGTTTCTGATAAATTGTGGCTGGTCAAAATAGCAGTAAAGTCTTTGACAGAAAAGACACAGAACCTCCTATTTCTCTCATTGAAAATGGAGTGTCAAGATCAGTTGTTTTGATATTTATGAATTGATTCATGTCCATACCAGGTGCTTGCCTCTCCTCTTCGTTTCTTGTCTAATTCAGAACAACAACAACAAAAACCAGTTGCAAGTTCCCAAATGTTGCACCCTAACCCAGTGCTCATTTTTTTCTGCATGCTATTATTCTTTCCTGTCTGATGATAATATTCACTGATTACAACTAAAAACAAGATCCTTTTTTAGAAGTTGCAGCTAAAAGTTAATTTTTCAGTATTGGGTCAGTGGTGGGATGTCTTCACAAACCCAGGATGGAACAGCTAAGCCATTTATGCCCAGAATCCTGGTGAAGGAAATTGGGCTTCATGAACACTAAAGCAGTCGGCCTCTTCTCCCTTGTGAGGAAAAGAAGACCTGGCGCTAAGCTTTAAATGTGAACCAGTACCTGGTTTTGAAATCGTTATTTACAGAAGAGTATCCGTGGGGACTCTGAGCACCAGATTCTTCATACTTCGTGAAAGAGATTTTTCTTTTAGGAAAGACTCAATTGTAAAAGGTTCTGAGGATGAAATTTGGCTCCTGAGTTTCCTACAGTAGGAAAAGGTACTGCATGCAGATGGTACGTTTTCAATGTTTAGAAGGTTCACTTTGTAGGAGCCTCTAGAGGGTTAGATAATTGCCCAGCAGCCTCTGCGGGTTCTAGTGGCAACGGGCTCAGGAGACTTACTCCTTGAAGCTGCGAAGCAAAGTGATTTCCCAATATTTGCAAATTGGCAAGCTGCAAAGTTTTTGAAAAAGCAGATGGAGGTTGGAGAGCTGTGAGCTGTGGCCGGAAATCCCAGCTCAGAGAAGGTGCACCGCGTCAGTTCTCCAATCTGACACTAGATGGCGCGAGCAGCCTTCCCGGCTGGAACGACCTTCTCCCTCCCCATTCCCAGCGCAGGGTCCATAAAGAAGAGCCAGAAAGGGCTTCCCCTTGCTTAGCGAGCAGCGGGGGCGGATGTAAGGTGATGGGTTACGCCTCTTCCCTGGATATCCGCAAAGGGCTGGTCAGAAGGTTAAGCCGCCTTGCATTGCCTCCCAGTTGCTTCTCTGGGCAAGGGCAGGTCTCTGTGCTGGGGTGCAGCGCAGCCCACCCTCCTCCAGCCCCAACCCTGTGGCTCCCCAGCTTTTGCAAAAACTGCTGTTGTTCCTTAATGTTTATTTTCTCCTTTTTTTTTTTTGTTGTTGTTGTATAAAAGCCTCCTTGATGTGGGGCTCTGAGCAGCCAGAGGGTCTTGGGTATGGAATTCACGTGTGGGGAGCGTGGCGGGGTTGCGGGGTGGTGGTGGCACTGAGAGTGTTTGCGGGAAGCCGAGAGCCGCCCTACCCACCTCGCCTTTTGGGGTGCTTGATATTTGCGGTATGTATGCTGTGTCTGAAGTCCGATATCATCCCCCATACTTGGGTAGTGTCCCTAAAGTCCAGATTATAGTTAGGTCATGCTGCCATTCCGGGTCAGTCCCAGGGCTTTCTGTTTGTCTGCTAACTCTTTAATCCCTGTTCTCCACCCCATAGACAAACGCTCTAATATGATTCACAGAGATCCACGAATTCACATTATCAACAGGAAAAAAAATGTTTAAAATGTGTGTGGTGTGTCTATGTGTGTAAAAATGTACAACATCCATATATTCGAAATCCACAGCCCAAGAATAGACAAAGAGCTCAAATTCACATGGGTTGCAGCAGAACTTGGCCTCTATTGAGACCAGCCCTTCTTCCACCACCAGCTTGCATATATTTTTAATTCACATAAATGATTTTTAGGAATTAGTGAGAAAATGAGAAGCCACTCTAGGTCTTTCAAACGGAGAGAATTGAATCTTCAGGGATGGTTACACAAGTGTGGGTAACTTGAAAAGATAAATGTGTGAAGATGAGGCTGCCCAAAGACTGTCAACCATTGAACACCATGTCTATTACCCCTGGGGGCTGGAGGGACGATGTAAGAGTAACATACCAGAGTCCAGCAGCTAGGCTTTCTAGCTGGGCTAGAACATGGGAACTGCCAGGAGGATCTCAAGTGGTGGCAAGAGCAGCACCATACAAGATGCATAGGGGCTGTAGGAGGTAGGATGGCAGAGAGAGAAACACCATGGCACTTCCTTCTTCCTGCCTTCCCGTCTGCTACCAGAGTCCCATTGCCTGAGTCATCCCGGAATTTAGAGGCAAGACATGCAGTTAGTTCCCTGAGATACAGAGAAGGGCAGAGGAGGATGGATTGAGAGCGCACTAGTGGTTCACAGGCTGAACAGGGTATGCTGAAGACCTTGCTGTTGTGCATGTACTTGAGTGGGTGTGTATGTATGCTCAGGTGTGTGCAATTAATATAGTAATGAGATGGACATGAGGTTCAAATCTTGGCTCCTCCACTCACTTGCTGTGTAACATGAGCAGGTAACTGAACATCTCTGTGCCTCTTTCTCTGAACACTGATGATACCGTGTACCTCCCTGGGATCTTATAAGGACTAATCGAGGTAAGCTATGTCAAGCTTTTGGAGCAGTGCCTAGTACCAAGCAGCATTCGATGTTGTCTGTTATGGTTTTTAAGGCTTCCAAGTCTGTGTATCTAGTTTGTGATTCCTAACTGCTGCATGGAGCCCCCTAGTATGTGACCTCCACATTTTATTCATCCAAGGAAGCATGATGCAGTTCACTGCTCCCCTGTTCATTTTGATTTGGGATGCCTGAGTGGTAGACGTGTGTTGAATTCAGGCACCAATGTACTTCAGAAATAAAATTAATGCCTACAGTGGGGTGTAACAGTGTACTAAAATCCAGGGTAGCATGTTCACTTCACTAAATCAGCTTTACCTTTTTGTAAATGAAGATACCTTGGCTTTGCTCTTCTATTACAGTATAGGTTTTTTTAGAATCGAGTCTCTGAATAATGTCACCAGCTGATCACCTGCACTGGCCTCCACAATTGCCCTGGGGTAGGTATCATTATCAACCAGAAAATCAAGTTTAAACACCTTACAGTGGCTGAGCCGGGGTTGCACCCAGGCCTGTGCTTAATCCTTCTGCTATACCACCTTTAGGTCAAGGGGGTACTGGGAGTGGCAATTCAGCTGTGGCTTGTGGCCAAGACTGTGGGTTGCTTCCTTGGGCATGCAACTTGGATGAACAGGGCCAGGATCAGTTGCAGACAGTCAAATGGCCACAGCATGACCCTGAGATGGGGTCAGAGCTGAGAGTGTGTGAACAGTGACAAAGGTCCAGAATCATCCAGGGAGATGCCAGGAATCCTTGCCTAAGGGCAGAGCTGGCCAGTGCAGAGGCAGCCACAAAGGGCCGAGGTCTTGGTGGGAGAATGCAGAGTTGGCAGCTTTAGTGAATTCATTGACTGATTATTGCAATGTCCCGTTGAGTCACACTGTAAATGATTGCATGTTGTAATTGGAAGCTCAGCCAGTGTTGAGTGTGGTTCAATTGGACAATTGCTATGCACTTCCAAGGATGGATGTAGACCATTTATCTATGTCTTGTTGTCTCAGCACATCTAGAGTCAATGCTAATGAGAACAGATCCATTTTCCTAAAGCACCATTTCTATTATAATGCACCTGGGTTAAAAGCCTGCAATGACAGCCCATTACCTAGGTGGAAAAGGCCAAATGCCACATTTGGAATGGTGATGTCTCCAGAGCTGGCCAGCCTCTCTCTAGCTTAGCCTCCCTCTGCTTCCCACACATGCTTGATTCTGCCAGGCGGGTACAGCTCCCAAACCCCCACCCTCAACATGCCTCACACTCTCCCCTTCCATAGGTGTTACTCAGTCTTTGTCATTGTGACCAAAATACCTAACGAGAACACTGTAGAAGAGGAAGAGTTTATTTCAGGCTCACAGTTTCAGAGGTTTCCGTCCTTGGTCAACCAACACCATTGCTCTAGGCCCCAGGTGAGGGAGAACTTCATGGTGCTGCTCAGCTCACGGCATCCAGAAAGCAGAGAAAGACAGAAAGATGCCAGGGACAACTGGGATCTTCAAAGTCACACCCCTGGCTACCAGCTTCCTTCAGACCCACCCTGCCTACCCATAGTTACCACCCATCAAGTGGATTAATCCACCGACAAGGTTACAGTTCTCATAATCCGATCACTTCACCTCTGAACATTCCTGCATTGCCTAACACATGGCTTTTGGGGGACATTAAAAAGCCAAACCATAACATCACACCTTTGCCCATGACATTCCCCTATCTCAACACCCTCCTCTACTCCTAGATAAGGGCATCATCACACTGAGTCCGGGGAAACCCTCTGCAAAGTCTCCTACTGTCCCACGGAGGACAAATAAGATGAAACCACACACATTGAAGTGTATTATATCAGCCACTTGCCTATAGGTATGTGCATTCATCTAATGTTTATGGAGTACCTACTGAATGTTGGGTATTGCCGAGTTATAACCATATTCTAATATAGAGTATGTATTATCTTCCTATCGTTAGGTTATGACAAGGTATCACCAACTTGGTGGCTTAAAACAACAGAAATTTATTCTCTCACACTTCCCAAGTTTGAAATCGAGGCATTAACAGGGTAGGCTCCTTCTGGGGTTCTGAGGGTGATTCTCTTTCACATCCGCCTCCTCGCTCCTGGAGGCTGCCAACACTCTTAGAATTCTTTGGCTCGTAGATGGATCACTCCAACTTCTGCCTCCATTTTTGTATCTCCCTTCCTCTGTGTCTTTCTTTCTTTCTTTTTTTTTTTTTTTTAAAGAGAGAGTGAGAGACAGAGAGAGAGATAGTGAGAGAGAATTTTTTTTTTAATACTTATTTTTTAGTTTTCGGCGGGCACAACATCTTTGTTTGTATGTGGTGCTGAGGATCGAACCCGGGCCGCATGCATGCCAGACGAGCACGCTACCACTTGAGCCACATCCCCAGCCCCGTGTCTTTCTTTCTTTTCCCTCAGAAAGACACTTGTCTTTAGATTTAACCCACCCTCATCCAGGATGAAATCCTCTCAAGATCCTTGACTTAATTACAACTGCAAAGACACTTTCACCAAACGAGGTCACAGGCGCAGTTTCGGGGGAAGGATGTATTTTTGGAGGACATCAATCAACCCACCACACAGTGTTTTAAATAAAAAGGGCTTTATTCTTCTCCCTTACTGAGAAGTCTGGAAGTGGGCAGCTACCAGCCCTGGCTTATTTGCTCCCCTCTCTGCCGCTCTGTTGCTCATGAGATGAGAGTATCTCATCCTGTAAGCTAGTCACCTCAGCTCACTATATTGTGCCTGCATGGGTGGTGGCAACACCAGTGTCATTTGTCCTGTTGTCACCAAAGCACAAGTTTTCTTAGACTCTACCCAGAAGACATCTCCTCAGGAAGAAAGGCTTGGAGAAGAGATTTGAGCTCTCCTGTCTTCAAGGTGGGCAAGGCAGCGGCCACCAATGTCTACCATGGGAGGGGGAATACACAGGGACCAACACAGAGTCCCCACCCTTAGGAAGCTGAGTTATTGCCCCAACACTCAGGACAACCTTGCCTTCAGGCTTATTTGACTGCAAGAAACAGACTGTACTATAGTGAACCCCATGTGCACGGTCCCCCTTTAACACAGACCCCATGTCTGAAGGCACTGACCCCAGTCTTCCTTCAGCCATCAGACCCCATGGGGTCTAACTCATCTGCAGAGGGTGGCCTTGTCCAAGGGCACACCATTTTCAGAGATTGCCACAGCCAATGAATGATCATTTTGACTGAATTTGAACAACTGTGGAGGGCCACTCTGTCAGCAGTTTCCCACGATGGATGACAGAATTGTGCTCCCTTCCTTTACCTCTCACCCCATAATTCATATGTTGAAGTTTTAACCCCTAATACTTCAAAATATGACTTTATTCAGCGATAAGGCCTTTAAAGAGGTCATTAAGGTAAAATGAGGTCATTTTGGAGGTCCCTAATCCAAGAAAAAGAAATTAGGACCCAGACACACATAAAGAAAAAGACCGCGTGAAGAACCTGGAAAAGATGGCATCTTCCAGCCAAAGAGAGAGCCTCAGAAGAAACCAATTCTGCTGACACCTCCATCTCAGCCTCTAGGGTTGTGAGACCCTAAAATGCTACTCCTTCAGGGTGCGTGTTTATGGCCGCCCTGCAAGTGATCCTGCATGGACTGGCCAAGGCTGTGGGCCTTCACCCTGCGGGCCTCTCCCTCTGTCCTCCCCTGTCTCCTTCCCTTCCTCCCCACAGGTGACCGATGTGGCACGTGCTTAACTCCATCTCAGAAGCGCCCTCCGGTGGCCTGTGCCTTTGCTCGTGCAGAGGAGAGGCTGTGGGCTGGGTACAAGGTGCAGAGTCAGCGCCTGGGGTGGGGCAGGGAACACAAGGGCCTCTGACGGCTGGCACAGCATCTCAGCAGCCTGTCTCCCTCCACCAGTCACTGCTTCCCGCCAAGTCTCCTGGAACATCTTCCCCCTCCCGGGCTCCTCCAGCAGGCGCTTCACTAAGGCCCCTGCGTCCCAGCCTGATCTATTAGACGGTCCACCGCTGGGGGCGCTGTTCAAATCTCAGATAATCTGATTGGTCCTGCTGGAGCCCACGTGGCTGTGGGCGGGGCCTTAGCCTACCGGGCCGGGTAGTGGCGGTGAGGGATCCTGTGTGTTTCACGTGGGAGGAATGGGACTTGGGACTCACTGCTCTCTCCTTTCCGCATGGATCCGGAGACACTGGGCGCCACTTCCCCAGGCCCAGGAGGATTGGAAGGCTTTGGAAGCCGGGTCTGGGTGTGAGGCTGGTTTGCATTCCTCTTCTCCCTGCGCCCGAACCGTGGCCCGCAGCCAGCCCAGCTCAGAGCTGGTGCTCAATGAACATTTGTGCATTCGAGGCCGGAGGCCAGGATTTCAGATCAGTTTAATTCATTTTCTTTCCCCATCACAGACCCACCTTGGAATCCTTCCAGCCCTCTCTCTACAAGAGGCATGACGTGTTGGTCAGGGGCGCAGCTGCGCTGTGGTCATATACAGTATGAATTTATTTAACATCTTTTTTTCATTGTGGTAAAATATACCTTACGTAAAATGCATCGTATTTTTTTTCATGTTTCAACATACAGTTCTGTGGCATTAAGTCCATTCACCCTGTTGTGCCACCATCACCACCATCCATCTCCAGAACTCTTTTCGTCTTCCCCAGTTGAAACTCTGTCCCCATTAGACAATAACTAACTTCCCTTTCCAGAAGTCTCTGGTTAGCATCGTTTTACTTTCTGTCCCTTTGAGTTAGCTACTTTAGATTTCCCAGAAAGAAGACTCCTACAAAATGGATGGATCTGGAGACAATCATGCTAAGTGAAATAAGCCAATCCTCCAAACCCAAAGGCTGATTATTCTCTCTGATATGTGGATGCTAACACAAGAGGGGGTGGGGATAAAAATTCATTGGATTAGACAAAGGGGAATGAAGGGAAGGGAGGAGGAATGGGAATAGGAAAGACAGGAAAATGAATTGGACATAACTTTCCTATGTTTGTATGTGAATTTAGAACCAGTGTAATTCCACATCATGTACAACCACAACAATGGGAAGTTATATTCTATGTATGTATAATATGTCAAAGTACGCTCCACGTATTTTAGATATACATATTATACATCATGTATAACTAAAAAGAACAATTAAAAAAATTTAAGAAAAAAGAAGGACTTATACAATATCTGTCCTCTTTGTGACTGGCATATTTCACTTAGTATGAAGACTGCAAGGCTCATCCATGTAGCCTGTTTCAAAATTCCCTTCCTTTAGGACTGAATAAAATATTCCATTGTATGTACCACATTTTGTTTATGCATTGGCAGTAAACACTGTGTTCCATCTGTTAGTAGCTCTTTTTTAGGAAGAAAAATCAATTTAACTAACATTCATTTAAGCGATGAAATTTATGATATTGGTATCTGGAATTTGTTTCAAAGTATTCCATAATATTTGTGGGGAGGTTGAGGGGTAGGGAAATAAGATTGACCTCGTGAAGATAATTGTGGAAATAGAGCTTTTATGAGACTTGAGAGACATATCAATCAAATGCAACATATAGACACTTTGCTTTGATTCTGATTTAAATAGAACAAGTGTAAAATCAGAATTAGATAACAGTCAAATTTCCGAAATAGGCTAATTTTAATGGGCCTTACAATGAAGTCCCCTATGCCCTATTCTGGTAAAAAAAAAAAAGGTAACATGAAGTAGTGTGCTCTTAATCAGTTATTTTTCTATTGTTCTGTCTCTCTGTCCCTGCTTTACATGGGAAGTCACTTTAAAAATGACCAATCTGCTTCTTATTCTTCTGTTTCTGCTTCTTTCAACCTTTTTCTATCTATAAAACCAGACTCCTCTGCTTGGCTCATTGGAGCACTTATTTTATTTTATGGAATGAATTAAAAGTAAAATTAATGAAGGCCTTTAAACTAAATTGATGTAAGTTGGCTTGTGATAGCACATACAAAGCACTGTATTACTCAAAACACCTCTGCAAGGTAGTTGCTATTATTATTCCCCTTTTACAGAAGAGAACACTGAGGCACAGAGAAATCAGGAGACCTGGTAGAGAGCTGGAAAAGCTGGACATCACTACCTAGAGAGAATCTGTCCATGGCAGAGTTTTTAAAAATTCCAAGAAGGAGACCAAGTGCCAACAGGTTATTTAAATCCTTGGATTTGAGTCCCTAGACTCAACTGTATCATGATCTTTTCCATTTTATGAGGCAATTCTATTTGTTTATGAGTGCAAGCCAGGACAACTCTGAAGGGAGAGGACATGGAGATAGGGTTGTCCAGAGTGGGGAGGTCAAAGGGGAATGGCCACCAGACAGAAGAAACTCTCCTAGACCACTGCTTCCTGGCTGGGGGCAAGTGCAGTCCAGTGCTCAAAGGAACCAGGACTCAGCAGCCAAAGCTCTGGGCACCTGCTGCTCACAGGCTGGAGTGCTGTCCCGAGCCTTGCTTGGGTGGTTGTCTCTGGGTAGTTCACCATGACTCTACAACTTAAAACCCAGGGGCCGGAACTTTGATTACTGTTTCCAGGGACCTGAAATTACTGAGGCCCAGATGCTGTGGTGAGACCTCTGTGACCTTTGCTTCCAAGGATTCTTCTAGAACAAGTCCCCGGGGTTTGTGTGACTCTACAGCCGTGGGGGCGGGGGCTCTAGCTCTCCACACCCCGGCACTATTAGAAGCCTACTGGCAGTTTTCCCAGGTTGAATGTGAGAGAAGAAGCTGGCAAATTCTATGGTAGGTTGGCAGGCTAGAAACCCAGGGAGACTAGCAGGGTAGGCCACGTCTGGAGGCAGACTTCCTCTTCCTTACGCTTTTTCTCTGAAGGCCATCATCTTCTAAGAGGGGACCCCATGTTGTGGAAAAACCACCTGCTTTACTCAAAATCTAATCTTCCAAAAGATGGCGGAATGCGATGGTCATCATTACCCAAGTACATGTATGAAGACATGAGGATGTGACTCTACTTTGTGTACAACCAGAGGTATGAAAAACTGTGTTCTATATGAGTAATATGAATTGCAATGCATTCTGCTGTCATATATGACAAATTAAAATTTTTTAAAAAATTTTAAAGTAAATTTAAAAATAATCTAATCTTCCAGAGGTTAATCTAGTCTTAAAAATACCTTCACAGTGACATCTGGGCTGGTGTTTAACCAAATATCTGGGTACAGTGGCCAAGGCCACCTAGTACCTTCACACCCACAGCTGTGACCTTCGTCAGCAGCGATGGTGTGTATCTTATTTAATCCCCTCAACAAGCCCAGGAGGGAGAGCCATTCTACAGACGGGGACATGAGTGACCCTAGAGCAGACCTAGGTGTGAGAGACTATGCTTTGCTCAGTCGCCCTTAATCTTCGCCACTTCCCATCTGCTATCCCATCATATTCTGGATAATCAGATTCAAATCTCTACAATTCAACAAAACAAAACTCCCCATTCTCTCTTTCCTCTCTCTCCAGGGAAGTGGCCTTGAAAGAGCTGTCTGTTCCTGGTGCCCCGGGTCTTATTCTTCCCCGCTCACAGCACCCTCGTGTCAGCCTCTACCAGAACAAGGAGACTATGTTGAGCAAGGCCACAAATGATGTGCCCATTGCCAAAGCCAGTGGATAGGACCCTTTGTTTGTGTGCTTATTGTAGAAACTATATTTATGCAGCAATTGTTCATTGTTTTAAAAAAAATTAGAGAAGCACTTCTGGACAAGATGGTGTTAGTGTCGATAAACATTAGGGACATGCTTTCTGCTACAAGCACACTGCAGTCACAGATAAAACCTTCCATCTGAACACGTGAAAGGCACAGCTGAGCTCACAGGTAAGATCGTCACATTTCATGGATCAGAAACAGGAGAGAAACACTCAGCAGAGGGTGAGGACCAGTGTTGCTGGGCAGAAGCAGGCAGCGTGGGCAGGACTTGGGTTCCTGGCTCCAAGGAAGCAGGAACAGAGGCCACAGAGGCCAGGGCTGAGGGGAGGCTGAAAGGAGGACTGGTGAGCTCTCACTTAGAATAAGACTGACAAAAGAGTTCCTTCAAGCCACTGTCAGAACTAAGCCTGTGTGAAGCTGAATGACTAAGTGGGCAGTGACCCCAGTGGAGCAGGAACAAGGACCTGCCTTGAGCCACCTGCTGGGGGAGTGGGCCACCCACCTTGCCAATAAGCCAGAGATGCCATCATCAGCTGCAAGTCAGGTTGACAAGGGAACTGCAAACCCCTAGACCAGGAAAGGGGAAGCAGAGAGAAAGAGAATGGAATCGAGCTCTAAAGTCCAAAACACATGAAGAAATCCATCTCCAGGAGATAATAGGCACTGAATCAACTGTTGACAACTTCTTCTCATTGGGTGAAATTAAGATAATAAAACAATCTGAGTGTCGAGATGGGGCAAAATTGTGACGTATGCAGTGGAAGGGAGAAATAAAGAATGTCCATATGCTTCTGTCCCTTTCAATGCTTTATTCACTCAAATTACTCAATACACTTTCAGTCTATAGGTTCTTAATCAAGAAAACGACAATCCTTAGTGCTAGGCACTGCCATAGACATAATCAATGCACAGCAAACAATACTAGATTAATTAATCCACAGCAAACAATTCTAGATTAATTCTAAGCACTGCAAAACACTTAATCATGACAGGCTAATGACAGACATTCCCTCCGCAGGCTAAGTCAAAAGTCTCAAGCCTTAGGCTTTAAGTCCAGCAGATGCACACTCACTCAGACTGCAGTGACCAGGTCCGGAACCAAGGCAGGCTTTTCCTGGCATGGAGTGTACAACTGATTGAGGAGAGGGTCGTAGGGAGAAGGTGAGGCTTTCACCAAGGTCCAGTCGAGGCAGTAGAGTTTGAGAGCGGTGAGGATCACACAGAGGATCAGGAAACGATGACAAGTGATGGCATGTCAGGTCCTCATCAGGCCCTCCAGCTCAAGTGCATCCTTGTTTCTGCTGGCTGAAGCCCTGTTCATTTGCTCTATCATTTATACTAAATTTGGGGGCTTTTGACCCCCCTTTCAATCCTTATCAGCTATCACCTGATTTCTCAGTGACATCATTTACCCTGGGGTCAGAAACATCTGGTCTGGTGGTCTCCACCCTGATCTTCTCGCCTTTCTCTCTTACTAGGCAAGGACAGCCTGCCAGGGGCTTCACTCTGTTCATCAGGGTGAAGGGAAGTAACTTGTTTGAGAGCTCTGAGGGTGTGCCTGGGGAGACTGCAGGTTTCAAACTGGAGTTTTTAAAATGGAGTTGCTTAGGCTCAGGCCCAAGACCATCCTAACACTGAGAAAGAATTTAAAATAAATATGTTTCAGGTATGTAAATAAAGTGATGGGAAAATAAATAAGAATAAAAATTACGAAACAAAATAGGCAGCAGTGAACTTCAAAGAGGATGAAGATGAAAAACCAACCCATTAGTAACATTGAACGTATAAAAGATATGTTCTGAAATAAAAAATCTGAAAGAATGGGTATAAACTAAATTCGGGGCAGTCATGAAAATAATTAAATTAAAAGATAAAACCGGGACACCACCCAAAACATGGCACAGAAAGACAAAGTTTAGAAAGTATGTAAAAATAAGTGAGGAGAGAGGAGGAAAGAGTTGGTGAGGGCACATAGGGAGGGCAGAGAAGGTGATAGAAAAAGAATAACAAGGGAATGATGGGTCAGCATTTCTTCAAATGAAAGAACAGGCTTCCAGACGGGGTGGTGCTGCAGACCATCCAGGTGGAGAGGAAACCTGCAAGGCAATCAAAGAGAACTAGAGTATTTAAAAGGACCTCAACAAGACAGTAGTTTTTGCATGAGCAACAAAAGATATTGACGATAGTAATGATGACCGCTAACCCTTGAAGAGGTACCTGTGTACCTATGTGCCAGGTACCTGAGGCACTTGATGTATATTAATGAACTCTCACAACAATGCTAAGACATAGGCTTACTTTACCCTTTTTATAGATGAGAAAACTGAGCCAAACCCACGTTTTTGTTGGAGGCCTCACTGTTAGTAAGTGGGACTTAACCTTATCTGGCTCACATGGCTCCTACCCCCTGCTCCATTTTGCATCTCACTGCAGAGAAATATGCTCAAGATTGTGACAGAAAACAAATGACAGCCTAGAATTTCATCCACTACTGAAGTCAGGGGTGTTTTGGCACACAGAGATTAAAAACATGTATGACTCAGACATTCGTTAATATTATTAATGTGTGTATTTCAGCAAAATTATCTCAAAGGGAAAAACATAGGAATTGAGAAACAATGAGTTGATCATCAGTATTGGTAAATTTAACTATAAAATGTAGAAATAAATATTTAAAGAAGGGATGAAACTTAGGAGACAATGACAAGAACAAAAGTTAAAGAAACTTGTGTTTCTTTTCATGTTTTAAAGGAGGAAGAAATATTGAATGACTTCAGTCTTTTTTTTTTAATTATAGTTACAAGTAATAATAAAAGATAGAAATAGAATCTGTGGCTTTCACACCAAGAGAGCAAAAGAAGGAATACAGAAAATTTTTATCAATGCAGCAGAATAAATGGAAGGAAAAAAACAGAAGCAAAGAAAAAGAATAGCAAATAGAAAGAGCAAAATAATTCTAGGAAAAAGATCTTCAAATATATTAGAAATTACATAAACATAAAAGGAATAAATTCCTTGGTGAAGAGATAGGAATTATGACATTGAATTTTTTAAAATCTGGGCATACTGACAAAGCCATTGTTTTAGTCAGTTTTTTCTTTCCTGTGACTAAAAGATCTGACCAGAACGATTGTAGAGGAGGAAGTTTATTTGAGGGCTCACAGTTTCAGAAGTCTCAGTGCATATAGAGTGGGCTCTATTCTTTGGGGTCAAGGTGAGGCAGAACATCATGATGGAAGAGTGTGGTAGAGGGAAGGTGCTCACATGATGATCAGAAAGCAGAGAGAGAGAGACTAAGCTCAGCTCACCAAATATATACTCCCAAAGGCATGCCCCCAGTGGTCCACCTCCTCCAGCCACACCCTACCTGCCTTCAGCCAACACATAGTTAATCCCATCAGGGAATTAATTCACTGATTGGGTTAAGGATCTCGTAACCCAATCATTTCTCCTCTTAATGTTCTTATATTGTCTCACACATGAGCTTTTGGGGGGCACCTCAAATCTAAACTATAACAGCCATATTGTATGGCTTGCAAACACAAATAGGAAGAAAGCTGGGATTGTAACACTCAAGTCAGATGCTACCAGTTTGGATCTTGAACATCTCCCAAAAGGCTGTTAAAAGACTGGTCCCTAGGTGGCAGTATTGGAATGATGGAACCTTGGAGGGGTGGAACCTACTGAGAGGTGTTTAAAGGACTGGTCCCTAGGTGGCACTATTGGAGTGGTGGAACCTTGGAGGGGAGGAGCCTACTGGGAGGTCTTTAGGTCTTTGGTAGTGTCCTTAAAGGGGAATGTGCTTTTTGTGATTGAGATACATGACAACAACTTAGATGAGGAAATGTTTATTTTTGGCTCATGATTTCAGAGTTCAGTCCATGGTCATTTGGCTCCATTGCTCTGGGCCTGAAGTGAGGCAGAACATCATGGCAGAAGGATATGGCAGAGAAAGGCTGCTCAGCTCATGATAGCCAGGAGTCAGGCAGAAAGAGAGGAGCCAGGGACAAGATAAATCCTGCCCCCAGTGATCTACTTCCTGTTAATAGTTACCACCTAATAGTCCATTCAGGTTTTCAGTCCATCAAATGGAATAATCTATTGTTTAGGTTATGTCTCTCATAAGCTAATCCTTTCACCTCTTACCATTCCTGCTTTATCTAACACATGAGCTTTTCTAGGAACACCTCATAGCTAAAACCTAACAGGGGTTGGGGGACCAAGCTCTTTCTTCTTCCTCTTTGCTCTCCAGTTTGTGAGACGAACAGTTTTGCTCTGCCACACACTTCTGCCATGATATGTTAACTTGCTACAGGCCCAAAGTAATAGGGCCAACCAGTCATGAACTGAAACCTTCAAAACTGTGAGCCAAAGTAGTGATTTTCTCTTTATAAGTTGATTGTCTCAGGTATTTTGTTCTAGTGATGAAAAGTTGACTAATGCATAGGACAAAAAAGAATTGACAACAACAACATTAAAAGAGTGGTATACAAAGTTGAAAGAAATTACCTTCCTAAGAAGATATAGCTGTCATAAACTTGTATGACCTTGCCAGTACCACCTTATAATATAAAAAGCAAAATGGATCAAATTACCAGGGAAAATGGAAAAATATATTTTTAGAGAAGAAAACCATAAATGATCTCAAGGACATGATTATAAAAAGATGACAAAAATATTTGAGATTTAAATTTAAACAAAACATTCAAAGCTTTTAAATTGGTAAAAAATGTGCAGAGAATACATGTTATTTTCAAATATAAGTAACATTTAAAATTGATCATATATTACATCACAATATTTTCAGAGAAATAAAATTAGGTTCTCATTTTCTGTCCACAACACACTTAAATTGAATGTCAAACTTCCGACAGTTTGGAAATTTAAAAAAAGCACCTCACACAACAGATGGGATAGAAAGAAAAATATAATGGAACAGAAAATATTTTGAACTGAAGAACATTAAAAACATTACTTAGCTGGGCTCAGTGGTGCATGCCTAAGCTCAGTGATTTGGGAGGCTGAGGCTGGAGGATCACAGGCCAGCCTCTAGCAAAGGCCCTAAGCAACTTAGCAAGTCTCTGTCTCAAAATAAAAATGAAAAGGGCTGGGGATGTGGCTCAGTGGTAGAGTCCTTGGGTTCTATCCCCAGGACAAAACAAATAAATAAAATCCCTAAACCATTACTTACCAAAACTGAAGTATATAGCTAAGTAATACTTAGAGGTAAATACCACTCCTTTCCAGCCACCCGGTTCTATTATGTCCTCCCACAGATATTAAAGTATATACAAGAGTATATGTGTAGACATTGTCAAGTGTCAAACATTATCACTATGCCATCATTGGGATAAAAAGTTATAAGCAATACATATAAACTTCAGTTAATAATGCATTTTGAAGATTTTCCCTTTTTTAATGACTGCATAAGGTTAATTGTGAAACTTCTGGGCAGCTTTAGAAATTTTGCAACAAAATCAGAAATAACACAAGGTGCTAGTCAGGTTTTCACGCCTGGGACAAAAGACCAGAGAAAGTCAACTTATAAGAAGCAAAGTCTTATTTTGGTTTATAAATGAAACCAAACGTTTATAAAAAGTTCATAGATGTTTCAGTGCACGGTCAGCTCGGTGGCATTTGGGCCTGTGGAGAGGCAGAGCATCATGGTGGGGAGCGTGTGGGGAAGAAGAGCTGCTGCCTCATGGGAAGCAAAGAGGGAGAGAGGGAGGGGCTGGGTTGCCATATCTTCCTCCAGGGCATGCGCTCTGTGACCCAGCTTCTCTCCATAGGCCCCGCCTCCTGAAGGCTCCACTGAGTCTCGGTAGCACCACAGGCTGACAACCAGGCTTTTAGCTTATGAGTCTTTGAGAGACATTTAAGATCCAAAGCTTAACAGATGCCATTCCCAATTAACTATTCAATGTTTTTGCCAACAGAAGACCAGGAAAATAAGTAAACAGCATAACAATTGGAAACGCAGACACAAAACTGTTTTTAATTTGCAGATAACCCAATCAACTGCAGAGAAACCCCAAGAAAATCTACTGTCAAATTATTAGAATGAATGAGTCGACCCGGGTGGCTAGATGCCAAGTCAACATTTTGAAAAACCATTGTTTTGCGTATGCTAATAACCAATCGTGTTTTTATCAATAACCCATTCAAACTTTTAATTAAAAGAACCTATTGATCACCATGAAAAACCAGGAGAGAAGAAAATGATGCCTACAGGCTGCAGCTGGAAAAATTCCAATGTAGGTTCTCTATTGGGCGCTTCATAGGCCAGTCCTGAGCCTGGGACCGTGTCAGGGAGGGATGCGTGCTGTTGTTATCAGTCCACAGTGGGACACAGGCCTGAGACAAGGAAGGATCAAACCACTCGAATTGTGGGGGATCCTCTGCAGTGAAGATAGCATTTTTAATCTGCTATGCTCATCTGTCTCCCCTGTGAAAGTCAAGGTCGTTAAGGGCAAAGACTGTGTCTGCTTGTCTCTGCAGCCTCTGGGCTTAGCACTGTGCCTTACACAAGATGGAGTCTCAATAAATGATCAATGAATGAGTCCATGTGACCTCTAGACCAGCAGAGTCTTCTTTCCCAGGACAGTGGAACCCCACAGCTTGGGACAGAGAGTCCTCTGACGGCCCCAACCAGGTGAGTGGGAAATGAGGGAAATGGGCGTGACTGAGATCAGTAGGACCTTCTGGAGGATGGATGTGGCTGGGATCCAAGGTGCTGGACACAGGAACCTTGGGTAGTCTCTGAACTCTGCTCCCATTGGAATTGGCTGCTTCCCCCAAGGCCAACGGTTTCCAGGAGTCCACCAGGTAGGGTCCTCTGCTCACTGGGAAATGGGGGCAGATTTCCATCCCACCTTTTCCAGCAAGTTCTGGAAAGGGACATGTGAAAGAGATACAGAAGGGCTTCGGCAGCCAGGCAAGATGGCAAGTGAGGAGGTCAGGCAGGGCCAGGCCAAAGGAGCATAGAAAGGGTCTTCTGATGAGGTCAACTTCCTGCTTGACAAAGGCATTCCTGGTCACAAGCAGGAGACCCAATCAGACGGACACTTCATATTCCAGCTCCAAAGCGGGGGATCCAATAGAAAACTACAACAGACTCGTGGACAGAGGGGCACCAATCAATAATAGTGAGGAGTGTGGGACGGGGAGGAGATAAGGAAAGGAAGAAATTCCAGAGACTATAAAAAGAACAGGCCAGAACTCTCAGCTCTTGGGGCCCCTTCTTTCTGGAAAAGTCTATGTCTGTTGCTTTTGTAATAAACCTGCTTCTTGCTTGCTATCTCTGTGTCCTGTTCTTCTTTGCTGAACGCAAAGAACCCGGCACCACTAGACAGTAACAAATGGATTCTCTTTCATGCCATGGTTAAGAGAAGTAGGTGCTCCTGCATTAGTAAGTACAGGCAGAACCCCAACCCTACTCTCTTTAGCATCAATACTTCCACTAGGCAGACACAAAGAGGAAAAATGAGAAAATTCACATTTGGAGAGAGCCAGGTTGGTGGAGACGGTCTTCACCCTCTCCTGTCTCTGCCTTAGAACCTCATTGTCTTCTCCCAGTGGTAGCAAGTTCTCTTTATTCTTTGAGGCTCAACCTGTATCACACTTCCCTGGGGACATCTTCCATGCCCATCCCTCAGGGCACCTTCCACGACTGTTCTGGACTCTGAACTTCTGAAGATTGTCATGGTAATCTGATTCTCTCTCTGCCTGCATTTTCTCCCTTTTGGGAACCTTCCCTCCTCCCAACACTTTGGGAACCCGATGGGTTGTCATTCAAGCCCCTTCCTGCTCTGTAGCTGTGCAATTCAAGCTGGTCCACCTAAGAACCGCATTCACCCAGCTGGACACAGAGCTTGGTCCAAGGGAGGTGCAAAGCCAAAGTGGGCCCTGAGAGAAGAACTATGGTCCTCTCTCCTTTTAAAGGACCATGCTGGGGCAGAGAAAGATCAACTTTTCTATAAGCTAAAAAAAAAAAAGGTGTCAGGAGAGGAGGCCACACAGAGGACAGCACACTGTGAGCTGACCAGAGCCTGATCATATCTCGAGATGGGTTTAGCTGAGCTGAGAGCCGAGCTACTCTAGCAGCTGAGTTGGCCCATCTCCCCTCTACTTGAACCACTCTGAATTTGGGGTCCTAGCACTTGAACCAAGAATTGTGACTCATTGGACCTTTGATTTTGAAGGCTGAGTCTTGCCCATCTCCTCAAACATCTCACTTTCTACAGTAACACGTTGCTGATCTCTGCGACGGGGTCGGAAGGATGGCCAGGCCCCTGGCTTCTCTCAGTATCATTCTCCCATTTTTGATGCTTTTTCTCACCACAGGGTTAATCCTGCTTTGGTGTCAAAATAATGTACAAGAGCCTTGAATTGCTTAAGGTAGCTCATGCAGATTCCACTGCTGGCTGCCTTGTCTGGAGCCTTTCCATTGTTTGTGTGTGTGTGTGTGTGTGTGTGTGTGTGTGTGTGTGCTCACTCTGTCTTTCCTCCCCACCTCTCCAACTAGGATTTAGGTGTGTAAACCTCACCACCCCAGTCCCTAAATGCCTCCTTTTCAGCTGGACACTTCATTTGAAGACAGCCCTCAAAGGTTCACAAATCCTGCATAGAAAGGACACTTTTCTCAAGCCTTATGGGACCCCCGGATTTAAGACATCCCAGAAATCTCTGTTCTGGATCCTGAGATGTTACCTCTCACCTGTGGTCAAACGATTTCAAAGAGCAGAGGGACAGAGGTCTGTCTGATTTTCCTGGTACCCCGCTCAGTCTCCACCTCTCTCATCATCTTATCATATGAGCACTCACTACAAAGCCTACCATGGCTCCCTAGCACCACCACACGAAATCACTTTGCCAGAAACAGTCCTGCTTGGGTGAACATCCCTCCTGCATATGGCCCTCCATATCCCCAGACTGGTTGGCTAACCTCCTTCCCTTCTTCATAAGAATATCAAGCTAATTCTGCACTCAAGCTTCTGCTCTCCTGGGGCTCTTCCTGTCTGCAATACTCTTCTTCCCTCTTCCTCCCATCTCCAAATCCCACAGACTCATCTTAAGTCCCTCATCTTTCCTGTAGCCTTCCCTGATTTCTTCTAGTCCATGACACCACTTTTCTGAATAAGGTTACCCTATAATCAGGACTATACAGCTGATCATCGAATTGGGGCACCCTTTGGGATTTGAATCCATCTTGCCTTCTAACTGGCATATAGCTTTCTTGAAGGTTAGGACCATTTCTTGAGCCTGTTTTGCTCCCCTCCCCTCTATCTCACATCTGACCAGAAGAGGCGTGTCATATGCAGACAGGTGCCCCACCTAATTGATCAGAAGCATCTCTTTGGAAATTCGTTTTAGAACTACAGATTTCCTGGCTTCTCCCCTGGAGATTCAGACTTAATAGGTTTGGGGTGAGATACCAGTATCTATCTATATATATTTTCAACCTTATGAAATTTTGTATTGGGAAAGATACATACTCGAATAAGCAGATGCTCTGACATATGCTAAGGAATAGTGATTAAAAAAAAAGTATGCTATGAAGAAAATATGCAGCATACAGTAATAGTGCATAATATGTAGTCTACAGAGCGTGTAGTATAGTGTATATATGGCACTTATGGTATACAGCATATTATAGAACACGGTAAATGTGTGTGTACCATCCTGTCACACAGCAGAAGGCACACAGTATTCAGGGTAAGTAGAGCAGGACAGCCAGGGGAGCGCCCTGAAAGGTCAAGAGCTAAAGGATGCTTGACAGTTAACTGAAAGAGAATAGGGGGTGGGGCAGAGTTCAGAGGAAGCAGATTATATACAGCTCTGAGATGGTAAGGAGCATGGTTCCTTTGAGAAATGGGAAGACCAACATGGCTGGAACACTATATATATAT
>NW_026000108.1:19470217-19502575 GCF_001458135.2 Marmota marmota marmota
TATATATATATATATATATATGAATAACCCTGGATATGTCTTCCAACTGAACTCTACACTCTGATCTTACACTGACCCCTATTTTTTTGTTTTGTTTTTTGGTACTGGGGACTGAACTCAGGGGCACTTGACCACTGAGCCACCTCCCCACTCCTATTTTGTATTTTATTAGGACAGGGTCTCACTGAGTTGCTTAGCACCTGGCTAAATAGCTGAGGCTGGCTTTGAACTTGCGATCCTCCTGCCTCTGCGTCCTAAACTGCTGGGATTAGGGCATGCACCACTGTGCCCAGTGACACTTGTTTTTAAAATCACCATGACTTAAAGCTTTGTCAAGACTCATTTGGAAAATGAAAGTAGAGTGAGCAAATTGTCGAATTCTCATCAAGACACGGAGCTGACAGTCCCGAACCCAGACTACTTTAAATGTGCAGGGTCTCCAAGCTCTAGGGTGGGTGTCTCCCTGCACTGGTCCTCTTTCCTGTAGGTTACACAGCATGATGGCTGGGAATGTGGGTTTAGAATCCCACAGGGGCTTGAGTCCTGGCTCATCCACTGGTTGAAGGACTTTGGTCAATACATTGAACTTCCCTGAACCTCAGTTTCCCGTCTGCTCACTGGGTGGTATAGAAGCCAGTTCCCAGAGCTGCTGTAGGTACTAAACAAGGCCCTGCACGTGGAGCACCCAGCTCAGGCCTGGCACAGGACAAGTACTGTCGTGGTGGGCGGCTAAATTGTTGAAGCTGGAGAGTCTGCCAGGTGGTCGGACAGAGTTGGAACACCATCCTGGAGGTCAGCGCACTGCTGCTTTGGGAAGAGCTCTGTGCAGGCCTCTTAGATCTAATGCCAATTTACCCAGCCAGCACTGGGGGACAGGGAGCCCCAACAGCAAGAAGCAATTGAAATTCAGCCTGAGAAGTTAAGTGCTCTGTTTTTATGCAAATGGAGAGTGCTCTGCTGCAGAGGAGCACTGTGCCCTAGTGATTTAGAGATCGGCTTCCTTCCTTCATCCATATTTATGCAGCACCACAAGTGGAAATCATTATTTGTTTTTGAGAGACCTGTGTCTCCTCGTCCTGTCTTTGTTCACAGGAGAATGGGAGAGCAGCCGTGGCAGGAGGGCTGAGGGCCTGGTCTTCTTTGATCCTAACTCCAGAGAAAACATGATGACTGAGACTTGGCCTGGGTCAGAAGGATGCAGTGGCCACCAAGAGGATCTGGAGACGAAATACTTGGGCTTTGGAAAAGCACTGGCTCTGTCTTCTAGGAGGCCAAAGGACAAGATCATAGTCCAGGGCAAAATCCTAGGGAAGAGGGAGTTCCCCATCAGGCTCCCTGCCCTTGACCTTGATTCCTGCTTGGAGCATTTCGTGTCCTCTAGCATGGCCCTGCTGACCACTTCTGCTGGCTATAATTCCAAAATGAGGACTGACTTGGCTCCATGTGCAAGCGGACTCAGGGTTCTAGGGCATGTCATGGTCACCCTAGACTAGAGGAGACTTGATGCAGAATCTTTCAAGCTTCGATGGGCCTAGGAATCATCAGGGCTTCTGTTCATAACACAGATTCCAGTTCAGGAAGTCTAGGTAGATCCAAGGTTCTGCATCTTCACTTGAATCCCTAGGAACAGAGGAACGCTCCTTATGATGACCTCCTGTGCTCACACCTGGAGCCGCTCAGCCTCTACCCGCAGGCCTGGCGCTCCCAGGCTCGGCGGTAAGGTTTGGGTGTTGTCTGCTCCCCAGAGGTTCATGTGCTGCAAGCTTGATCCCCAGGTAGCAGTATTGAGAGGGGGTAGGACCTCTGAGAGGTGGGCCAGTGGGAGGTCATGAGACCCTGGGGACACCTTCCTCAGAAGGGATGAAAGGCCTTCTCAAGGTCTCATGGAGAGATCCAGCTGTGATAAAGCAAGGTCATCTCAGCTTCTCCTACACAGGACACTTGCTGCTCTTGAATATGCTCCCACCAGGTGACCTCATTCACAACGTGGCCTTTCCAGATGGAGCCACTGAGCTTGGACTTTATAGCCTCCAAATCTGTGAGCTAAAAGAACCCACTTTTTAGGCAAGGTGGCGCACACCTGTAATCCCGGTTACTCAGGAGCCTGAGGCAGGAAGATCACAAATTGGAGACCCACCTGGGCAATTTAGCGTGATCCTGTCTCAAAAACAAACAAATAAATAAATAGGGCAGGGAATGTAGCTCAGTGGTAGAGCACCCTGGGTTCAGTCCCTGGAACCAGGGGAAAAAGTCTCTTTTACTTATAAAGTACTCAGTCTCAGGTATTTTGTGATAGCAACACAATTAGGTACCCAATATCTGGAGAGACCAATTCTTGGGTGGGATTTTAGGGGCTGTTATTTTCCCACTATATACTTTGTCTTTTTTTTTAACCATATGATTTATTTTTATTTATTTTTTTTAGTCATACATGACAGCAAAACTGTGTACCTTGACTTTATGTCAGAGTTAGAGTCCCCTCTGCATCTTTCCAGCTCCCTATATTGATCAGCTTCTCTGCTTGCCCTCTAGTGTCAAGTGACAGCCTTTACCCTGGTGTTATGGGCTGAATGCCTGTGCCATCCAAAATTCATACATTGAGGCTCTTGTCCCCATTGTGATGGTATTTGGAGGTGGGTCCTTTGGGAGGCCATTATGTTTAGAAAAAGTCATGGAGGTGGAGTGTCCACGATGAGATTAGTGTTCTTATAAGAAGAGGAAGAAAGTGGGCACAGTGGCACACGCCTGTAATCCTAATGTCTCAGGAGGCCAAGGCAGGAGGATTGCAAGTTCAAAGCCAGCCCTCAGCAATTTAGTGAGTTTCTAAGCAACTCAGTGAGAACTGGTTCAAAATAAACTATAAAAAGGGCCGGGAATGTGGCTCAGTGGTTAAGCAGCCCTGGGTTCAATCTCTGGTACTGCTCCTCACCCCCCAAAAGAGGAAGAGATCAGAGCTCTTAATCTCTCTGTCTCTGAAATATGAGGACACAGCAAAAAGGTGTCTTTCTGCAAGCCAGAAAGAGAGCCCTGATTGGGAAAGTGCATCAGTGCCACCTTGATGTTGGATTTTTCAGCCTCTGGAACTGCAAGAAACCGATGGGGCCACCTGGTGTGTGGTGTCCTGTTCCAGCAGCTTGAGCTGACACATGGGATGCTGGCCCATTTCTGGGCAGCACTGATGAATACAGAGATCTCCTGCCCATTCCTCGAAGGCAGCGCCAGTGTCCCCTCTCCTGGGCTCAGCTGGAAAGAGTGATCTCTGCCTCTTCTGTGTCCCTCCCATTACCTGGGACACAGACACAGCATTAGCCTTGGTGTGACTGCAGCTGTGCAGCTGTGAGCCCACCCACCATTCTCTCCTCGAGGGCAGAAAATAATAGCCTTGCGCTGTACACCACGCCTGTTGACAGAGGCAATTATACTGTCATTCCTGGTCCCTCTTCCTCAGGAGGCCCCTAGCGCACATCCTTGGAGGCTGTCACCAGGGCTCCGGGAGACTTCTCTAGTCCATTAGCTCTGATTTCTCCAACCCCCATCCCTCCTATTTCAGGGGGTTTAAGACACCGGTTCCCAAGCTTGGCTGCTTGTTAGAATTAACAGGGGAGTTTTAAAAGTACTGAGGCTGCCCCTCGGAGATCCTGCTTTATTTGGTTTGGAGTGTGGCCTAGGCATTAAGACTTTTTAAAAAACCCTGAAGATGCAAATGTGCAGCCAGGTTGGAGAACCGGGGGTCGGGAGTGTGGGGTAAGAGTCTCCCCGCTCTGGGCAGGCGGCAGCGCCATCCGGTCTGTTCTGTTCAGATGGGGGGGTCCTCCAGTGCTCCTGGGCAGGCCCTTGCTTTGGCCTTGAATGGAAGCTTCTTTGGAGGAAGGAAAGCCAAGGGACACTAGCAAGAGACAAGAGCCTGGAAGAAAACAGATGGAGGTTTAAATCCAGCTACACAATTTAGATAAATGTTTGAGCTGGGATACTTTTCTCAGTGTCTCTAAACCTTGGTTTCCTAATCAATAAAACAGAATTGATAAAATAGAATTGATATCACCAGTTACCAGGGACGAGTCCTGCTTCCCCACATGTTGCAGTTTGAACACTAGAGAAGTTCGCCGAGGCGAGCACATAAAGCAGGGTTTATTTAAAAAGGGGTAACAGACTTCTCCCAGGAGGGAGGAGGGGGCCATAGCTGGTGTCCTGGTATCCTGAGAAGCCAGGTGTTCTGCCTTTTTTATGGTCCTAGGCTTCCTATGTTCTCCTGCCCTCTTCCCCTTATCTCTCTCCTTCCTGCAGACATGAGGAGGCCCAGGAAATGCTGGGTGGGGGGGCCAACAGGTAGGAACCAGGTGGGCTGAAGGGGGAAGGGCAGGGTGGTGCAGCCCAGGACACATCAACAACCTTAGAGCTCCCTGTAGGGAGGGACAATTCCTGGGACAGGTTACTTTGGCAACAGGTTGGAGCAGGGGCAGGTTCTTGATAAGGGTGGAGGAAGGGCTCTGAAGGAATTAACATTCAATCCCCCAGGGGACAGTCTCCAACTTCCCAGACTCACTCAAAACTGGCCTCCTTGATGCCACCTGACTCGATTTACCTGTCTACACTGACTGTGAAAAACCAGCCTCTACCTCAGAGCAAAGCCTGTCCAAGGAAGGGACATGACCTTTGTCCTTGGAAAGACCCACAGAGCACTCCTAGGCACATTCCCACCCTGCTAAGTGGTTTATCTACAAATAACAGGAGAGATCTGCTGCACCAGGTGTCCCTGACTCAGTCAGGCTAGGTGGGGACCCATAGCAACCCCCTAGCAGCCAACAATCAGCATGAGACAGGGAAAATACCTGGGATGCCAGATGACCCTCCCAGTAGTTTATGGTGGTTGATAACATGTTGGGAAACCATGTAGTTCAGCATGAACACCCCTCTTGGCTTAAACCAATCAGTTCAGAATCCCCCTCTTGTAGTAACCAATCACCCCTACCCAACTTGTTCCCACCAGTGAATGTGCTAATCATGTTTTAGAGTTGTTTTATGATTTTCCCGCAGTGTGTGATGATTTGCTAAGAGATGCTATGATGTATGTGAGGTCCCTGTCTTCTCCAAAGAATGTATAAAACTGCTGCAAACCCTGGGCTCGGGGCCTCTCAGTGTCACCACTTGCTGTGTGCGCGTGGAGGACGGAGCTAGTTTGCAATAAACACCTCTTTGCTGCTTACATCGATCTTGGGTCTCTGGTGGTCTTTTGGGGGTCCCCGAATTCGAGCTACCAGGGGGTGAGTCCCACCGTTCACATCTGCTCGCTAAGGCCAAAGCATCCAGGCAGCCCAAGGCCACTGTGGGAGAGGACTACCAAGGGCGTGGCTCAGCTTCCTATCATTATGAACAGAGCAAAATAAAATCCAGCTCTATTGGCATTCTAGCAACAAGGGCCTACTTTTCCTTTGGATGTATGTGCTCACTGATGATATGATGACAGCACAGTTGATTGCACCAACATGTGTTGTGTGTGTGGCGCTGTGTTATTGTTTCCTGCAATCAAGGAGAGCAGAAGGGTGGGTTCGTGTCTACAGAAGTGCAATCACACCCTGGCTAATGTTATGATCTGTGTCCCAGGAAACAGGAGCAACATTGACGAGGCAGTGATCTTGCCAGTTGGGCCCCCGGAAAGGAGACATGGACGTTGAAGTTTTAAGGAATGGGCAGGAGGTCTCTGGATTCATTAGTGCTGTCCGTGAATGAGTTGTAAGGATCTAAATGGAGTCACTTGTGTCAGATTCTAACAAAAATAAAGAGGTAAAGCCAGAGAGTGTGAAGGAGGAGATTTCAGGTACCCAAGTCCAATAACAAGAACTACTGAAGCCAGATTTAAAGACAATAGTTAGTGTAGTTAGGTGGATCTAGGGTCCAGGGAAATTGGAAACTGCCCCTGGGAGATTGACATGTTAATGTCCCCAAAGTGGCCTATACAGCCCATCCTAAAGAATTGTTAATGGAGCAACTGCAGAGCAGAAAGGGAATTGCTAATTAATTTGCCCTGGGCCCCCTTCCTGCCCCTCCAGCTCACCAGTTTCCCACCTGCTGGCCAGCCCACCCACATCTCCCCATTACTGTGCTGCAGGAAGGCAAGTTAATAAGACAAAGGAGAGGAATGTAAAAGGACAAAGAAAACTTTCCACGTGTAAAAAGGATGGGACTTCCTCATCCCTTGGATTCCGGCTTTTGGGTCCCCTTCTCCACCTGGAGAAGTCTGTTTTACTATCCTTTAATAAAGCTTCTTACTTTCTACTCTGAGATTGCTTCTGCGTGCTTCTCTGGTGTTATACGTCAGCATTCAGGGAAGCAGGATTCGTCAAGGTAACCGGTACCTGGTGGGATCCCTACCATAACCTTGCACAAAGACCACCACAATCTTACACAAAAAAATAAATGAAGACATGTTCTCAGTGAGGATGTCCACCCCATAACTATGCTTGGCCAACCTTGGACTCACCACACTCTTGTTATCTATCCTTGTAACCAAGGACAGTTGTTTCAAAACCACCATGTAACACCCCTAATTTTAAAAACTCCTGTCTTCCTTTGCCTCCCCAAATATGCCCATTATGTACCATGGCACGAGTCTTCTGCCTTCCGATGCTCATTCCTGATTAAATAAATGCATTACCTTTGGAGAATCTGTCTGTGTTTAGATTAACAGTGGACACTATATGCTGAGCCCCAGGAGTTAAGTCACTGGACAATCTTATTGTCTCTCAGGCACAATTCTTACTGTAGATGTTTTCTGGCAAGCCATGACATTGATTCATCTATCCACTGCCGAGGTTAATTCATTAATTCACTTATCCATTGTAGAGGTTCCGGGTGTCTCTAAGTGCCAGACATTGCACCAGGCGTATGGGAAGTTTTAAAATAAGTGAAAATGACCTCTTGCCCCCAGGTGCTTTCTCATCCACTAGGAGAGGCATGTAGGTCATGGGAACCCAGAAGTCAACTTGAACTTCAGATTTGTATCTGTCTGTGTTTTCTCACCTTTTGCCACTGGCACAGAAATCCAGCTCCTTCAGAGCTCCATATAGACAACAGTGCTTGTGAGCAATGTAGACTCCACTGGCAGCTTCACTACAGAAACATAAAGGTGCACTGGGTACCCATCACATCCGTGGGTGCGTTAGTTTGCTTTTTGCTACTGTAACAGAATGCATGAGGCTGGGTAATCTATGAAGAGCAGAAATTTATTTCCCTCATGATTCTGGAGGCAGGAGAATCAAAGGTATGGGGCAAGGGCTTCAATGCTGTATCATCCATGGCAGAAGTGATAGGGCAAGAAGATTCCATGTGGGAGGGCAAGAGAAGGCCCAATTTGCACATAGTAGCCTATTTTTACAGTAATGCACTCCCAGGATAATCCCATAATCCATTCTTGAGGACAAAGTCCTTGTGACCTAGTCACCCCTGATCAGGTCCCCCTCCCAACACTGTTACACTAGGATTAAGTTTCCAATGCAGAACGCACCCAAACTACAGTGATATTGGTGGGCTTGCACACCCATCAGCTGTTTCTGCTCTTCTCAGCTTCTCAGCTGCCCACCTCCATGAGGATCTTCTGTTCCTACACCCACTCTTCCCTGGAGTGGCCCAGCCTCACTAGCTCCTTTCCTCTGTTATGCAAAGAAGCACAGCTCTCCTAATTCCCCACATTAAAATATTTCTCTCCACAGGTGTGGTGGCGCACACCTCTCATCCCAGTGGCTCCGGAGGCTGAGGCAGGAGGATCAAGAGTTCAAAGACAGCCTCCGCAATTTAGTGAGGCCCTAAGTAACTTTTATATTTTATTTATCTCTGAATAAAATATTAAAAACGGCTGGGGATGTAGTTCCATGGTTGAGTGCCCCAGGTTCAATCCCTAGAATCCCTCCCCCCAATTTTTTTCTACTCCTGTCAGCAAAATTTGACTCCCGAACTTGAATTTAGAAGAGTAAGAATCATCTTATGTGACTGGATCATGTCCTTTGAGATCTTATCTCTCACTTCCAATGTGTTCCCCAAGATCTCTTTTATGGTAAAAATGTTCCCTGGGCTGGGAATGTGGCTCAAGCAGTAGCGCACTCGCCTGGCATGCGCAGGGCGCTGGGTTCGATCCTCAACACCACATAAAAAAAAAAAAAAAAAAAAAAAAAAAAAAAAAAAAAAAAAAAAAAAAAAAAAAANGAAGGAAGGAAGGAAGGAAGGAAGGAAGGAAGGAAGGAAGGAAGGAAGGAAGGGAGAGGAAAAAAGAAGAAAGAAAAAATTCCTTTTGAGAAAATCATCCCCAGAAGTTAAAAAAAGAAAAAAAGTAATAGCTCACTTGGAAGATGCAAAAATGTAAGTACGCATCATTTTAAGAGGTGTGTGTGTGTGTGTGTGTGTGTGTGCTAAAATTTGTTCAGTTGTAAGATTGTAAAGTACAATGAAAGCAACTAAAAGTAGCTTAAGAAAACGGGAATTTTGTTTGTGTTAAGTCCAGGACAGATCAGTCTTTAGTCATGGCTGGATCATGGTGATTCTACGATTGTGCAAGTTCTAATTCTTCCCTCCCAGCTCTGATTTTCTACTGGTTAGACAAACCCTCCCCACGTGGTGTCAATGTCACTGCCAGCAGCTTCAGACTCACTTCTGATCGCTGAACAGCCTGAGAGCAAATGTGTGCCCCTTTCCCCAGAGACTTTGCCAAAGGCCCAGGCTTACACTTCCAGACCCTAACTAGGATTCAGCATCTATCCCTGCACCAATCTTGGCATCTCCAAGTTGACTAGGCCTTGATCCCACACTTCTGAAACAGGGTGGATCAGCCAGACCCCAACCAAAGTACATGGGCTAAAATTTGAAGGAGAGTTGGTGACCCAAGAAAAGAGAGGTGATATCACCAGAAAGGGGGCTGGACAGACGCGTGAGCTGCCTGGCCATGGACTGCCTGCCCAATGGTGAAATAAATAACAGGAGCTGGGGGAATAAGGCAGCTGGTAGGGTACTGGCGGAGGGCGGTGACTGGGTCTGAGCTGAATGAATTGGGGTTGGAGGCCTGGTTTGCAAGCCAGTTTTGTTGATTAATGGTAGAAACAATATCCCAAGACCTTGAACAGATCTGCTTAAATTTCATCTCAGTGTCCATTAATCGCTGCTGTCACTCAGGGTTGTGGTCATCCGTGGGCAGCCTGGCATGTAGGCAGCTGTCCATCAGGACTGAAGGGAAGAGGTTCAAAGGCTGCTCAGAGAAGTCGGAGACTTGGCTCATGGGGCCCACCACGAAGGGAGGAGGGAGGAGGGACTGTTTTTAATATCCTTGCTTGTTCTGGATGCCAAGCGGTGGAAGCTGCGTATATTGGCTCCTGCTAGTGAGAGCAGAGGGGGAGCCGGCAGGAAACCTGGACAAGATTCTGCACACAATTAAGTTTGTTTGTTTAGGTCTCTTTTTGTTTTCAGATGACTCAGATAGGAATACTGTAGGCCTTTCAAAGCCAAGTGCACGTATGTGAGCTTTGGTTCCAGGGCTTCGCCAAGTGCAGGAAGACTTGGCTCCCCGAGGTTATTTTCCTATCCAGGGGTTTTTCAAACTTTCAAGTGGAGTTGGAAGAATGCTGTTGGGAGCCAGGTTATTTTTCTTAGCAGACCCCAGCTTGGGGTCGTAGGGGGGACAGAGATTGCAAACATACAAACACAGAAGTCCCCCAGGAGCTCACAAGGGCACCTATTGTGCAGATCTCGGCGGCGCTGACTCTCCTTGATGGCTTTACCATCTGCAGCCCTCGGTCCTCTCTGGAAAGCTCTGCATGCTTTTACCTCCCTCTCACCAGACAAGCAGCTTCGGGGCTGGACCCTCCCTTCCTCGCTCCCTGGATTTGTCTATAAACTGTTCCGCTTCAGGATTCTCTCTCACTGCTCTGCTTTGGAGTCTGCAGTCTCTTGTGAAATGCAGGGATATTGACAATCTGAGAAGCTGCCAGGCACCTACCTGGCTGAGCTCCTCCCGCCAAGGTTAGGGGTCCCCTGGGGATGGTTTGCTACTGGCCAGTGGAACTGGCATCCAGGGCCTTGGAGGGGGTTGGCAGTAGCTTTTGTCTTCCTGGATGAGCAAGATGCAAACCGGGCAACGTGAAGACCTTTGTAGTCTCCCTTCTTGGAGGCCGCCTGCCACTAGTTCTGCCTGTGCGTGATGAGCCAGAGGAGAGAGAGAGACGAGTGGTCCTGGTTGTTTGCAAATACTCAGAATTCACAGAGGGAGTAGAAGCAGGTTTCCTGGGCTCCCTGGAAGCTGGAACTCAGCCTAGGCCTCTCTGCCAGTCTCTCTGCCCAGGGGCCATGTGTAATGCGTGGGCGGGGGGTGGGGGACTTAGTCACTCCAGTGAAATTTCTTGTAACCAAGATGCCTTTTTTATTTTTATATTTTAACACTCCCCTTTCTTTGACTCTGTCCACCAAGTGTCTGCTTTTGAGATTTTTCTTTTTCAGTTCTCCAGTTTGGAAGTCAGAAGCCTCCTGAAACTTTTAGGAGGAAGTTCATTCTATCAAATCATACTTTCCAGAAATTTCTTTCTTTCAAATCTCTATCTCCCAGAATCCTCTCCTGGAGTCAAACAGATTCTGCCGACACCCCGCACCTGCTGTGTCGGGTGTAGCAGTGATGACAGGTGGTGGCAAGTGCAGCGATGCCCTTCGTCTGAGCTGACCCCGGGATGGGATCTGGGTGCCATCAAAACATGTCAGGTGGCTGGGGTGGGGGGTCACCCCAGTGTAAACAAAAATCTCAGGAAGCTGCTGATCTGGACTAAGTTCCTGATGGGGCCCCCACAGAGTGGGCTAGAAATCAGGATGGAGTCACACACACTAGAAGTCAAACCCAAACCAGGTTGTTATCTAACCCGAGGAAGTCAAAAAAGCCACAGCCCACACTCCCAGAAGACTTGCTGCCACTTGCATGACAACGAAGTTCCCTCTCCTAGAGAATGTGACCTGCGGCCAGACAGTGGGTTGCTTCTCTGTTGTCCCTGCCCCCACTTCATAAGCACAGTGACTTTGGAAACGTGGATCTACTTCTTCAGAGACAAAGTCTTTCTCTGTCCAGGCCACGGTCTCCGCGGCTCAGCCCATCCGGGCACTTATTTCATGGACCCACGTGTGGCCTGTTTCCAGACTCACCAGGCAGAGCCGTCCGAGGGGTTTAAAATTAACTGTTGTAATTTTGTCCTTGGACACCAGGAATCGCTCCGTGAGGAAGGGATCCTTGGGCTTGGGAACCCTCTGAGGGCTGTGGGATGCCCCTGAGATGGCCCACAGGGGTAGGAGGACACTGTCCCTCACAGGTTGAGGTCTGCCTCTGGGGCTGACCTCTGGGCACTTGCGAGGCACTGCCACAGCCAGGGACGGTCCTCAGGCAGAGGCAAGGCGCTCTCCAGAGGCCACTTCTGGGGTAGGCCAAGGGGCATGGCAGGAGTACCAGCTTGTGGACAGGGGCCCAGACATCCCAGGCAACCTAGTCATCTGAAGACTGTCCTGTGCTCACTGAGGCAGGGGAATGACTCCATGGAACACCTCAAGGCGTTCATGAAACAGCAGACGGAAGGCAAGAGCTTCCGGCCCAGCCCTCAGTTGCTGCCTGTGCCTTCACCGCGGGCTGCTGGTTCTCCAGCCAGAGAACCCGGGGCTGGGACACACAGGCCAAGCACAGGGGGCCAGGGAAACCCTGGTTCCTGTTCAGCTCGTATGCCCAGTGCGGGGAGGAATGATTACTGCCATTAATTAACATTTACTTAGTGATTTCCTTGTCTCTTGAGCCCTACATCTCCCTTCTTCCGGATGATCATCTTTGGGCAGCTTGTCACCAACGTCTGGGAAGCAAACTCTCTCAGGCAAGGGCAGAAACGCTTTGCTTGGGGCCTGAAGCTTCTGCAATTTGGGGCCCTCTTAAAACAATACAAACTATGAACAGAAAATTAAGAATAAAAGTAAATATTGAGCAGGGTGCAGTGGTGCACACCTGTAATCCCAGTGGCTTGGGAGGCTGAGGCAGGAGGATTGCAAGTTCAAAGCCAGCCTCCGCAAAAGCAAAGTGCTAAGCACTCAGTGAGACCCTGTCTCTAAATAAAATACAAAATAGGGCTGAGGATGTGGTTGAGTGCCCCTGAGTTCCATCCCCAGTACACCTCCCAAAAAATAAAATGAGCATTGACCATGAGAAAAAAAAACCTCAGCAAACTATAAATTGTAGAAGGCGACAAATAAAACAAACAGGGCAAAATCTAGAAGAACAGTATTTGTTATTACTTAGCTATGATGCATTTTCCCATCTTCTCATTTTGGTGCCCGTGGAATGACATGGGCCTTGGGGAGGAAGGAGGATGAGTTGGCACACCTGACCCTGGGGCTCTGGGAGCTGCGTTTGGTGGTTTGCAGTCACTTTCCTCTTAGAGGGTTCCCTCAGAGGGTTCCCAAGGCCCAGGCTCAGTATTTACTTTTATTCTTAATTTTCCGTTCATAGTTTGTATTGTTTTAAGAGGGCCCCAAATCCCTGTGTCGTTTAGTCCTTGCTGGGTGTCCAGATGTCAGAATTGGCTTCCCGAATGCTACCCCCCACGTGCTGACTGAGGGAGATGTTTCAGAGTTTGGGGGGAATGTACACAGTCTTTTAGTGCTCGGCGCCAAAGACATGTGGCTAGCAGAGGAAGAGATTTAAGATGCAGGAAACCAGAAGATAGTCTGTGGAAAACCATCCCCGTTATCAGACACTCAAAACCCTAAGTGGAGACTCGGGCCCCGTCAGGAGGCAAGACTTCTCCCATCAAGCATGTAGTTGCGAATGCAGAGCACACAATTGTTCATGTACCGTGTGTTTACAGATCATTTGTGAAAGACATTTCATTAATGTTTCCCCAAAGTTGACAACAATCTAAACACAGGCTGGTAGCCAAAAGTGATTGTAAAGCTCAAAGAAATAAAAAGAACTGTCAATAATAAAAAATAAATTTTGATCACCCACGGTCGAAATAGCATTATAAAATCATCATATACTGAAGTAACTAAAGAATGGAGTTAAAAGTCAAAAAAGTCTAAATGCAATAGGCAATATGGTATCCTTCACTGGACCCCAGAAAAGACAAGGGACTCAAGTAGAAAAAGTGGTGAAGTTGGTGAGTGAAGTTCATGGTGCAGTTGTGTTGGCAGGCTGCATGGTTGCGTGATTATTGATGATGTACAGGTTTAGGTGTATCAGCATGCCATTGACTCGGGAATTTGAATATTTGGCCTTCCAAAGGCCAACACTAAAGCCAGAGCTAAGAGCAGCCACAGGCCAACACGGAGGCCCAGGTTTCACTTGGTTGCATCCCTGATGAAACCTATCCCCCGCCATTACTACCTACTCCAGGTGGATGATCACCCGGTGCATGGCATCAACTTGTGAGCTGACCATGCTCATCTCCTGTGTCCTCTTCTTTTTTTTTTTTTTTTAAACGATTTTTTTTTTTGAAATTTTTTTTTTTAATATTTATTTATTTATTTTTAGTTATCGGCGGACACAACATCTTTGTTTGTATGTGGTGCTGAGGATCGAACCCGGGCTGCACGCATGCCAGGAGAGCGCGCTACCGCTTGAGCCACATCCCCAGCCCCTGTGTCCTCTTCTTTAGGCACCAGGGTTCCAGGTTGGTGGTGTACGTTGGTGATTCGTTACGCCCAGTGAGAGTCCGTGTCCATTGGTTATGTCCAGTGAGGGGATGTAATTGCAGCTGGGCATGTTCTTTGTGCATGTCCAGGGAGCTGGGCTCCCCATCAACTGTAACCAGTCATTGCTAAGCATGCCTATGGCTAGTGCCCCGTACAGCTCCTTATCAGCTGCAAGCAGACATGACTAAGTAGTTCAGTGCCTGCTGCTTTATGGACAGCAAATTGGTGAGTTCCAGCATGTCAATGGCAGATGCTCCTGAGAGGGAGAAAGACCCCGAGGTTGGTTTAGGGCCTGTGGAGTTGGATCTGCTGAGAGATGGCCAATGCTTACATGGCAAGCATACATGGTAGGGACAGGAGTCTATGCTGGAAACAGCCTGGGGAGCCCGGGGGACAGAGGGGATCACAGGTGAGTTTGGAATAAAAAGAGAAGACAATCGAGAGGGACCCTTGAGGGTGGCACCGATGGATCAAGAGGAGCGAGCAAGGGGAGGGGGCAGGGTTGGCTGTGAACACATAGCTGCAAGCAGATATGACTAAGCAGTTCAATGGCTGCTGATCCTTATGTTCAGCAACTTGGTGAGTCCCAGCATGTCTATGGCAGATGCTCCTTAGAGCACTTAGGAGTGTTTCCAGGAAGCCCAGGGAAAATGTGTTAGTCCGTTTTTCATGGTTGTGACAAACTACCCGAGAAGATCAACTTAAGGGAGAAAAGCTCCATTCCGACTCCCAGTTTCAGAGGTTTTAGTTCACACTTGGCTGACTCCACTGCTTTTGGCCTATGGCAAGGCAGAGCATCCTGGTGGAACAGAGCTGCTCACCGCATGGCAGCGGGGAAGCAGAGGGAGGGAGAGGAGGAAGAAGGGGCTGGGGACATGGTAGAAGGTTCCACGATACCCCCCCCCATGTGACATACTTCCTCCAACGAGACCCCACCTCCCACAGTTCCCAGCATCTCCCAGCAGTCTTGGGAGATGAGTCCATCAAGAGAAGAATCCAGGGACCAGGTCAGAGCCCTGTGGTCCAATCACCTCCCAAAAGCTCCATCTCTGAACATTTCTGCATTGGGGACAAAGGCTTCGACACCTGAGCCTTTGGGCATGTTCCAGGGCCAAACTATAATGGAGACACTTTTCAGAAAGAAGTGAGGAGAGCTCTGCTTGGGTCAGAGCCATCACAGTCTGAGGAGGGGTGCTGGGAGGAAGGACAAAGCGGCTACTGGGAGCCTGGCCCCAGGAGGCTCAGGGCCAGGGTGGGGTTGGGAGGCAGCCTCAGGGCAGGGAGAAGGTCTGAGGCCAGAAAAGCAGGGGGCTGTGCAGCCGTGGGGTCTTAAGGAGAGCAAGTGGGCAGAGAGGGAAGGAGGCTTCAGGAAGCTGAGAAGTGCGACCTAATCTCGAGGAGCCCCACAGGGCCAGGGCTTTGCCCCACACCCCGTGTGTAGAAAATGGTGCACAGAGGTACTGGGAAGCCCAGCCGCCCAGTGGTGACAGGCTCAAAAACTGGGGAAAATTCCAAATCTGACCTTCCATGGACAGAGTTGGGTAGAGAATTAAGAGAGGCCAGAGAGGGAGGGAGGAGAACAAGTGTCTGAACCTTATGAGCAGTCACCTTGTGCCAGGTGAACGGTGCCAAGGCTGAACACACCCTCACCCAGGCCTGTGAGGTGCTACTGTGGTCCCCTGGGGCACTGGCTTTGCTCTCCTCCGATTTTAGCTACCTGCATCAATCTCAAAATACTCATGGAAACTTCCAGAAATAAGCACTTGTAAGTCTTAAATTGCTTGCTGTTCTGAGCAGAATGTTAAAACCCTGCATGTCCCCTCATCCCACCCAGGACATGACCACACCTTTGCCTACTGCATATGCTGCCCTCTGTCCAGCCACTCAGCCACCTCAGTGATCAGATCCACTGTCACCACCCGGCAGCGCTGGTGTGCCAACGGTTTCCCTCATTTCCCTTAACAATGGCCTCAAACTGCAAAAGCAGGATGCTGGCAGTTCAGATATGGCCAGGAGAAGCTGACGAGCAAGCGTTTCCTCTACAAAGAAGGGAAAAGTGCAAGAAGCAATTTTGAGAGAGAGAAATCACAAAACTTTTTTTACAGTGTGTTATTATCATTGTTCTATTTTATTATTAGGTATTGGTTATTGGCATTAAGCTCTTATTGTGCATGATTTATAAAGAGGTACGTATGTACAGGAAAAACATGGTGTATATACATGTGTGTATGTGTTTGTGTACATATATACATGGGGTTCAGTACCGTACCTTGTTTTGGGCTTCACTGGGGTTCTTGGAATATATTTCCCATAGATAAAGGGGGCTGTGGTACCTATTTCACCAGTAAAAACACCTGAGACTCAGTGAAGTTGAGTGTTTAGCCAGGGCTGTGGCCCTCACCTGAGTCCTCTGTGGCACTGCTGGTCACCAAGCTCTCTGTGTGACCAAGACAGCAGATGGTCTGGAGAAGACACAGGAGATGTGGCCCGAAGAGGGAGGATGGACTGAAGCAATCTTAATGGAGATGCAAGGGAGGGGCTGCATAGGAGACACAGAGTCACCCCAAAGCATGGGCCAGCAGCCACGCCACAGGCCCCCAACCCCAGCTTGGAGGCAAACCACTCCAGAGCAGAAGGACCTGCCTGCCCAGCATCTCCCAGGAGGGGGCAGTAGCGACGTGAGCAAAGCTGCTGCCTCTGCTCCAAGCCACAGGGTTACAGAGCAGCTCTGGCTTCCAGGGGGAGGGTGGCTCCCAGGGGAGCTCCATGGCGGGGAACCTGCCTCCACACCCTCCTGGCCATCCAGCAGCCCTGTGGCATCTGCCTCCCAGCCTCAGGCTCCCTGGGGAACCACCTCCCAGACCTCCCAGGCAATGCTCTGGCTTCTCTTTGCAGCCCTGGCCAACCCCCAGCCCCAGCCCCCACAGACAGGCCCCTTGGCTCAGGCCCTTGTCCACCAACTCTGCAGCACCTGGGGGCAGGGGTGACCCGCAGCTCTGCCAGCGAGGTCCACCTGCAGAGGACCCTGTGGGGAGCAGCCAGGGCTTTCCTCATGGGCTCATGGGGCCCCTCCCTGGGTGTAAGAGTTCAGCTTACAGCTGGCCCTGGTGCCCCAAGGACTCCGTGCAGCCAGGGACACGAACAGAACTCTAACCGCCTATGGCACACGAAGGGAAAACAGAGTCACATTATTTTGCTTAGAACTAATCTGGTCTTTCTCTTCTGAGCCTCACCCACTAGTTAGTGGGAAGGGAGGGTAAGTTAAATGTCCAAGCCAGTTTATCTTTGAGCTGATATTTTAAACCTTTCAGATAACCGGGGGGCCTTTGGGATAAAGTCTCAGCATCTCTGACAGCGAGGCACTGGCGGCAGGGAACAAGGAGTCTTTCTCCACGTGTAGCACCTGGGCCTGGGTTCTATGGGCCCATGAAGGTCCTTGGATGTGTGCCAGCTACTGTCTTGGGGCAGAGTCTAATTTTAGCAGGGATCATGCTTGACCTCCCAGCCTGCTCTTCCTCCAGCACAGGCAATGCTGAGTGCCACTCAGGCCACTCAGGCCTTGGGGACGCAGGCTCAGCTGAGCAGCAGCACTGAGTTCTTTCCGTATCCTCCACACACTCTGTAACCTCAGCTCCCATAGGCGTGCCTGCAGATCACTTTGTCTCCTAGCAGCAAGCCGCACGGTGGGCCTGCAGGCTCCCAACCCAGCATCAGCACCCCATGGGATTGGGGGTCCCGGGGTGGTACACACCAACCTCCCCAGGCCGAGCACCTACTTTCTGGGTTCCATTGGGGCCACTTGTGAATGGACTTTCTCTCAGATTCCAGAAGCAGGACAGCTCTGCCAATTCCTGGACAACTATTGATCAGCCCACTTCCTTCTCCCTTTCTGAAGATTCCCAGGTATAGCGAAGGGCTGAGTTTCTCCTCGACTGGTTTCGCTCTTCCTGTCCCTGGTCCATATGTCCTCGGGGACCGGCTTTGGTCTGTGGTATATGGGAGCGCGTCCCGCTGGGTGCTTTGGGTTTCATCTCCACATGTGCAGGGAGGAGGAGGAATAATGTGGAAAACCCCTCCTCGGGATCGTGGTCTGGCAGGGGCTTTCTGCAGGATGCTATTTTGAGTGACTGGAGTTGAACATCGCCTGGTCTTTCCCTTGGAATTCCTCCTGTAACCAAAGGGAGAGTCTGCTCACCTAGATCCTCCTCTCCTGCTCCTGCCGCCCCCTGCCTCCTCGTCCTCTGGGGACATGCACATCATTGCTTCCCAGGGCAGAGGAGTATCTTGAGAGAATCAGGGAGAGTAGGACCGGGGAGAGCAAAGCAGACCAGGGCCTTCACATCAGACACCCCCGCCCCTGCCGGCAGCCAGGAACTGATTCTCATCAACTCCAAATCACTTGGCTTTTCTTTTTCTCCTGCCGCTGTGATAGACTCCCAGGCTCTGTCTGCTTTGCTTCCTTCTTCAAAGGGACTTGTCAGAGCATCTCTCCTCCAGGATATCAGGTGATGTAGTATATGTGAGTGGTATACGTGCTTCCTAACTGCTCTCATTGCTTCCCAGCATGCCCCAGTGCCCCCTGCAGCCTGTCCCCGCCATGCCATTGCCTGTGCTGTGTGCCCCCCTCGGCGCTTCATCACCCAGCCTTTTCCCAGGCTCCTCTCCACAGCACCCGCTGTGTGCAGCCTCTGCTGATTCTACTAAGCCGATGGGACTCCTCTGTCCTAGGCAGGCCTGTCCAGCTTATTCACAGCTATGTGTGTGCTTATGTCCTACCTTCGAGTCATTCACACAGCTATATATCTTCTGTGTGAGGCTTTGGTTAACCTAAATGGAATGTGATCAGTGACAGGAAGAGCCCTAGATGGAACGGGCACGGAGGCCCAGATGATTGGATTTCTCTGGCCTCGGTTTCCTCATTTGAAGAATCATGGACGGGTTTCCATGACGTCTTAGATCATCTCCCCCCTCTGACCTTCTGTAATTCTGTCCAGGCTCTTCTATGGTCTGTGTGCCTGTGGAGTGTGGGAGCAGGTGGGGTAGAATTGGCACAGGCTCTAGATGAGGACGGACCTGGATCCATAGCCAAGCTCAGTCCCTGCCCTGCTAGGGGATCTGGGGCATGCTACCTACTCTGAGTTAGTTGAAGAAGAAGAATTTGTTCACCTGTGCAGTAAGTGATTTTGTCAGCTTTTCACCGCTGAGATCAAAACACCTGACAAGAACAACTTAGAGGAGGAATAGTTTATTTTGGCTCATGGTTTAGCCTGTGGTTGGTCAAATCCATTGCTCTGGGCCTAGGGTGAGGCAGAAGGGCTTAGTGGAGGAGCACAGCTCTGCTCATGGCTACCAGGAAGCAGAGAAGAACAGGGAGAAGATGAGCTCTTTGAGGGGACTCCCCAAGTGACCCACCTCCTCCGGATACTCCCTACCTGCCTAGAGTTAAGTCAGTCCATCCAAACTGATACACTAGAAGGATTGGTCAGGTTACAGCTGTCACAATTGTCATTTCACCTCTGAACATTCCTGCATTAACACAGAAGCTTTGGGTGGGTGGAGGGACCTCATAGGCAAACCACAACTGTAAGCTTTTACTTAGGGCCTACTAGATTCATGCATTGGGTTGGTAGCTACAGAGAACAAGTGTGTGAGACATGTCCCCCTCTGTTGGGGGCCAGGGTCCATTACTAGATGGAAGAGTATGCAGGACCCAGTGGAAGCCCAAAGGAGGGAAAGATGAATGAGCAGATGACAGGGACTGATCTTGCTGGGTATGGGATAGGATGGCCTCCCTGAGGAAGGAGGGGCAAGAGGGAGTACTTCCAGAACTTCTGGGGGGAAGGGAAGGAGCGAGACATGCCAGGTCTTCGATTGTCTTCGTGAGCCTTCTTCCACCAGCTTTGGTGAGGCGTAGGATTCCTGGATTCTGGATGCATCTCCAGAGAGGTGGTCTCCGTGGACATGGAGTCCTCTGGCCTGGTCCCTGGTCCTGTGGATTTAGTCCCTTTCTCCTTGTAGACGAGTTGTCTCCAGAGGCTGGACCTGAACCTCTGCTTATCAGTGGTGAACTCTGAACGCCCCTCCCTTCTGGGGAAGAGCCGTGCTGAATAAGGCAATTATCACAGGAAGCCACCTTCCCCAGAATGTCCCCTTCCCCGGGTCCAGGAGAAGAGTTTTCTGCATAGAATCTGCAGGAGTTTCTGCCAAGGGACAGACTGAAAAACAGCTCTTGCTGGAGGAAGCCGCTCCAACGCCGTCCCTTTTGACCCTTGGCTGGATCAGCAAGCATCTCTTCCCTGGGAGAGCGGGAAGGCTTCCAGAGTCATCTGCCGAAGGGGACATTGAGCAAACAGACACACTGTTTGTTCATCGCTGTCTCTCTCGCTCCTGCGGAGCCGGCCAGCCGCGCATTTTTGCAGTGTTACATAGGCTCAGGCTCAGCCTCATCAGAGAACAATTAGGACGTGTGTGGGGGAGGCCAAGGGTCAGGGACGGCAGATGGGCCTCCACTTAAGCAGGTTAGAAGTTCATTGGCTCCAGAGGAAGCCGACCCAGTTTTGGCTGGGACAAGGGGCTGGTAGCAAGGGGCCAGACAGGAGAGGAAGGCTGTGAGCCTCTGTTTTCTGAAATATCCGTTGGGACAAGTCTCTGTATCTCAGGCAGTTGTTTCAGTTTTCCATGAAGAAGCATCAGCAGCCTGGCTGAATCAAGAAGCCAGAGGCCTGGTGCCATTCTAAAATAGCAGCAGGGATGAGTTTTCCAGCGGAGGGATTACTCTTTGGTGAGCCAGAGAGCTTGGAACATCTTTTGGAAGCAAAACCACATTTTGATTTCCAAAAAAAAAAAAAACAAAAAAGAAAGAAAGAAACTTCCATGCAATGAAGTCAGAGTTTAACCCTTGAGAGGAAACAGGTGAAGGCTGGCCCCTGGGTCTGTGCTGGGGGAACCCAGCTCTGAGTGCAGGGTGGGTTTCCCTTGCCTTTGGTGCCTGCCAGGGGCAGAGGGCACCGCCTTTCAGAAAAGCTGGTTAACAGAAGGAAAGGGCTGGAAGTTGGTAGAAAGGGACAAAACGTAGAAAAAGGATTGCATGAGCTACGCTTTGCTGCGTGGTAAACTCCCTCAAAACCCAGAGGCTGAATACAGCCACCCTTTCTTGACTTGCGAGTCTGGGGGCCCACAGTTTCGTTTGGGCTCAGCTGGGTGGTTCTTCTACTCCTCTCACCTGGCTTTCCTCGGGCTGCTCAGGCGGCAGCTCAGACGGGGTCAGGTAGGCTAAGATGTCCTTCCTCACTTTTCTGGCAGTCAAAGCTGGCTGTTAGCTGGACCGTGCATCTCCAGAGGCCAGCCCCAGCTTCTTCCGTGGTGGCTGGGCTCCAGCAAGGGAGAGGGCAATGTTCAGCTGACAATGTTTTTTTCAAGTCTGCTTGTGTTACATTTGCTGTCCCATTAGTAAAAGTGAATTGTACAGCCAAGATCCAAGATCCAATGTGGAAGGGGAGCACACCAGAGTGTGGGTGCAGTGGGGGGAGTACAGAGGCAGGGGCCTGGCTCCGTGGGGAGCCATTACTGTAACAGTCTACCCACAAGAAGGAAGTCAGTCCCAAGTGGAACCGAGTGCCCTAACCTCAGGGAGATGCAAACCATACGAGTCAGAGTTCTTATGAGCTTAGGCGGAGGGAGGAAAGACCAGAGAATCATCTTGTTGAGGTTTTGGAATGAGCCTGTTGTTTCCTGGGGATGTTAGGGTTGGGAGACACTTGGATTAGTAAGAATGGAATAACTCAAGTGGGAATCATTTTTAGCATCTCAAATTTGTAACAGCATCTCCTTCCTCCATGGACATGCGCACACACACACAAATATCCAGTCTTCCCTCGTCTGTGGGGGAAATGGTGGTATAACCATAGAATCTAAAAAAAATAAAAGATAAAAAAAAATAGGCACCTCTTCCGGTTTCTGCGACAGAGGGAATTGGTTATACTGACGATGGGGAAACAGGAAGCCAAATAGGGGTGAGACAATCCAGGGACGAGCAATGTGCGGCTTTATCACTGCTACTCCAAGACGGGAGGGGCAAAGAGAAGACTCTGACTCATAGAGCCCAGGGACCAGGGTGACATGGCACAAGCTGGAGCCATAATGGATCCGTCTGGTGAGAGCCGAAGTCACAGAGAAGACAGAGCCACTACTAGAGAAGGGACCCAAGACAAAGAGGGATCAAGAGCAGAAGGCTGACTCTGCCCTTCCTCCAGCTCCCACCTGCCAGGGCCTCTTGTTGGCTGAAGCTGACCATGAACCCTCGGCTGCAGAGGCCTCAGAAGTAGCCTGCAAGTCCTAGAGCACAGAGCAGGGCCAGGGTGAGGAATGAACTTGAGGACCAAGAGGCCCAAGCCAGCCCACAGAGCACATTGTCAGTGATCACCTGGACGTTACCCCTACTTGATGAGCGGGTCTCTTTGTGCCCTTCAAAGTCCCATTGGCCATGTCTGTGCATCTGTGGGGGTATCTCTTGCGAGCTCAAGGAAAGCTCCCTCGACCCATTGATATCCAAAGTCATGGGGATGGGATGCTTTTCTTCCTGAGACAGCCGCTCTGCCCAGGAGGCTGTCCTGTGCCTCCCCGAGGCAGAAGACACTCGATGTGCCAATGTGGCAAGGAAAGACCCAGAAGCCTCCGTGGGATGGAGCCTCCCCAGGCCTCGTAGGAGTGGGGAGCTACCTCTTCCACTCTGCAGTTCTTTCTGCCACACAGCCCTTCATAAAAACAATTCATTCAACTTCTTCCTCCGTGTGTTGGGTAAAGGGCTTCTTCCTGCAGCCCCTCCTGCTGGGTTTCTGTTCTGGCGATTAAAAGGCTCAGGGGTCACTCCAGGTAAACTGGGCTGACTGGGCTGTGCAAAATAACCACACAAGAGACACAAATACCTTTTTCTTTGGGGTCGCTGTGATGCTCCTCTGACCTTAAAGGTCCACAGGAAGAGAGAGAGAGAGAGAGAGCCCACATAGGCTGACCCCTTTTATTGAGGAGAAGCTATTCAAAAGAGGCAAGGGGTCAGGTTTCAGGGGGCTGAGTCTATCTTCATGATGTCCACTGTCAGCAGGTTGACTGACACCTGGGTAGGCCACACCTGTTATGCTCGAATTCGGGACCCCCCAAAGACCACCAGAGACCAAGATCGATGTAAACAGCAAAGAGGTGTTTATTGCGAGCTAGCTCGGTCCTCCGCACACACACAGCAACTGGTGACACTGAGAGGCCCCGAGCCCAGGGTTTGCAGCAGTTTTATACATTCTTTGGAGAAGGCAGGGACCTCACATACATCATAGCATCTCAGCAAATCATCACACACTGCGGGAAAATCAAATAACAACTCTAAAACATGATTAGCACATTCACTGGTGGGAACAAGTTGGGTAGGGGTGATTGGTTACTACAAGAGGGGGATTCGTTTGAACTGATTGGTTTAAGCCAAGAGGGGTGTTCGTGCTGAACTACATGGTTTCCCAACATGGTATCAACCACCATAAACTACTGGGAGGGTCATCTGGCATCCCAGGTATTTCCCTGTCTCATGCTGATTGGTGGTTGCTAGGGGGCTGCTATGGATCCCCACCTAGCCTGACTGAGTCAGGGACACCTGGCGCAGCAGATCTCTCCTGTTATTTGTAGATAAACCACTTAGCAGGGTGGGAATGTGCCTAGGAGTGCTCTGTGGGTCTTTCCAAGGACAAAGGTGATGTCCCTTCCTTGGACAGGTTTTGTTCTAAGATAGAAGCTGTTTTTTCAACCCAAGGGCACAATAAGAGAAGGGGACACACACAAGGCACTTCCATGAAATGTTCTATCCTAAACAGGGCAAGGGGTTATATTACAAAGGAACAGGTGAGCATGGGGCTGTAGCAAGACACGCCGGGGCACGAAGACAGTTATTCTAACCCTAGAAGAGTGGGGCAGTCTAGCAGCATGGGTGCCTGATGCCACATCGCCCAGCAGGGGAGTTAACTCAAGTCATGTCACGTGCTAGGTTGGTCTCCCACACCCTCCTTGGACACTCATCTCTGGAACCAAACAAAGGAGAATGTTTGAGACTGGCTCCCCTTTTCCCATCTTGGTCCATCTAATCAAACGATCCTCCTCCGGCAGTACACAAGGGTGACATGGCACAAACCCATTCCCGGAAGTCCACCTACCCTTTACCAGATACGCAGAGGAATCCCAGATGGGTTCAAGCTGGAATTTCACAGTCAAACACACATGCACACACTTTCCTGCACACTCACAAGCATGTGCTCACAATGTCACCACCCATCTCTGCCAAGTGCAGAAGAAATAATTAAAATGAGAGTTGATTCAGCACCTCGGGCATGCCACATGCTTTATAATTGATTCTTTTACTCCTGAAAACACCCTAACATAGGCCTTATCCTCATTTACAGGTAAGAAAAGGTGCACAGAGATTCTGAGGCTGGCCTGAGCTCACACTGCAAATAAACAATAGATCAAGGCGTTCAGCTGAGTCCACATGTAGCTCCATAGTCCACATCCTTCCCCTACCGTGCTGCTTCTCGATCTACATAAATGGCATTTTATTCTTGTCTTGGCACTATTTCTTATTTTCCTAGAAAGACTTGAACAAGCAGTTATTTCGAAGGCATTTAGCACCTTTGAGTATCAAAGAGTGCCATCTCCTGGAGTGGGCCCTAGATTTGAGTTCAGGGACTACCTACAAATGCTCATACCCATATGCCATCGCACAATCCCATGTGGTTTCCCAAGGACTGCCCTTGTTTGAAGATGAGCGTGCTGGAGGACAGTCCCCAGAGGTGGCACAGCAGGGGCACCTGGAGGCAATTTAGCATTGGTGTTGAGAACACAAACTCTGGCACCGGGTACAGACATGGGGAAGGAATTTTCCATGTGCACACAAAGCTGCATTGTAGCTGGGAGTGTGGGTGACGCCAGCTCAGGACTCACAGCCAAGGCTGGCCAGCCCTAGAGTCTCAGGGACAGTATAGATTTGGGGAGGCCCAGAGGGCAGTCATTGCAATGAATGGTCCTTATGAGAGGGATGGAGTAGTGACCCTCGGGTTCTAGATCCAGGCTTCCTCTACCTGAAGGGCAGATCCGAGCAGCACAGCAGTTGGTGATAAGCAATGCTGTTTCCGGAGAGTGAATGTCCTCCTGGCTCTCCTAATCATGGTCCTTCAAGTCCCATGAGGCTTCCCATGTGCCCTCAGATAGCCAGGTCTGATCCTGAGGGCTGGGAGCTCACCTGCCCTGTACACCACCTTATCCCAGGTGTCTGTACACAGAAGGTGCTCAATAAGTGTTTGCTGACTAGAAGTGCAAATCAATCAGATCCGTTTGAGAACCTATCATACTTTTCATCCACACACACTTTCTCCCTGTGACAGTGTCCATACTGTATAAGGCAGCCAATGTCAATTCACCTCATTTTAAAAAATGTTTTGACAATATCAAGTAGGCAACATTACAGAAGGCTTAGAAATGGAAAGCAAGTCTCAATAATCTCCACTTTGGAAGCCATGCACGTTCCTCTCCAATCTTTGCTCCTGTGATATTTAAGTTAACCCATTTGCTTTTGTTCGTCTATTCCATTTGTTTCCTCTGTGTTCTTTTTATCCAGACAACTCATGCTGTGAGTCTGCTGCCTTGTCCTGCAAACGATGGTCTGCAGCACCTCCTTGCCAAGTCCCGTCTCCACAGGTCCAACCCCTGCACCACCTAACGCCCCTCCTCCCTGGGCTTCGCAGCGTCCCAACACAACCCTCCTTTTCCAAGCGTCATCTTCTGCTTGCCTTCAAGGGGATGCATCTCTCAGTGTTCGCCGCCACCCATTCTTCTCCTTTCTCTGGAACCGTCTGCACTGGGCTTTTGTCCCCACCACTCCACAGATTACTCGTGTCAAGGTCCCCAGTGACCTGGTCAGGTTTCAGATCTCCTCCTGCTGGACTTACCGGCAACACGGACCACAGGCTCACTCCTCCTCGTTGAAATGCTTTCTTTTCCTTCGTCTCCTCACATCCCTGACTGCTCCTTCCAGTCTCCTCCTGTGGGCACATTTTGTCTGTGGAGTCTACCTTTCCTCTGTCCACACTCACTCCCTTGAGATCCCCCCATACTTCTGCCACCCTTGTGCTCCACAGACTCCACAGAAGCCACAGCTCAGACCTTGTCTGCACCGCAGACTCTCAGCCAAGCGCCCACCCAGCATGAGCACTTGGGCCACCGATAGGCACCACAACCTGGATGTGTCCCCAAACGAAACTCCTGGCCCTCCCTTCTCCTTTTCTTGCCCAGTCTTCTCCAGCACCGTACACAGAAATCCTTTCTTTCCAGTGCTCAGGTGAAAGTTCTTGGTAGGTTCTTTCACTCTTGCCTCCCACCCACCCTCCACCTGAAGTCTAATCGTCAGCAATCCCAATGGCTCTACGTAAAAAAAAAAAAAACATGAGAAATCCCGTCATCTCGTCTTCCCTGGTCACTGGTCAAAGCCACCCTCCCGTCAAACCTGAGTTACTTCAAGAGCATCCTAACTTCATCCAGCTTTGACCCCTATAGTATGTTCTCAATTTAGCAGCCAGGGAGAGCAGCTATCCACCTATGTCACATCATGTCATTCCTCCAACACCAAAGAGCTGTAAAGAGAATGAGAGTCAAAGTGCCCTCCGTGGCCTGCAGAGTCCTCACCTCGAACACCCCACAGTACTGCTCTCCTAGTTTATTCCACCACATTTAATCTGACCTCAGCAGTTCCTCAAGAGCTATCCTTCTACCACAAGACCCTTGAACTTGCTGATTTCTCTGTCTGGAATGCTTTTTCTAGAAATACCAGACCTTTCAACTCTTGGGGGTATATTTTTCAAAAATGGGAGTTCTTCCCCAGGTACTTTAGTGGAAATTGCAACCCAGTCCCCCTGTGCTCTGTTTTGCTGGATACCTTTGGTTTCTCACTACCTCGCTTACTTACTTATCTGTACTGTGGGCTTCTCTCCTCTAGACTACAAGACCCTCAGGACAGAGAGTTTTATCATTTTTATCTGTTGCTTTATATCCAGTGCCTGGGAAACTCTCTCACATGTATTTGTTGAATGACTCGATCGGGATCCAGCATCTGAGAGTTGGAAATGTCTTGCCCTCATGACATGAGAGAGCCGCACACACGTCGGAGTTTGTGGGCTTTCTGTCCCTCGTGTCCATTCAGCACAGGGCGATCCAGCCATCGTCATCCGGCCACAGGACACATGGTGAGCTATGGGAGAGCAAAGACCTCAGTATTCGGGAATTCTTTCCACCCAGCACAGAGTCACTTAACAAAATTCAAGTTCATTAAAAAGCAAGAAAAGGGCTCCTGGAAACAGTCTGGAGGCACGCATGACCAGCTTTATCTGCTTTCCAGATTTGCCTCAGGCCAGCTGTGTACTATATTTATTCTCTTATTTACTTGGTCAGTCAATGAATGCAGCTTTGCAAGTCACGTGATTGTTATTATTATAAACAGTGCTCCTCAAAAAGAAAATAAAAAGAACTATTCCTCTCAGGCTTCCCTAAAAGCATTTTTGTTCCAAATAGAAATGTCAGTGCCCCCGTTCAATCTGCACAGATCCCAGATGCACTGTCTGGCCAAACACAGGGCATTTTTAGCTCCCCATCCCTTCTCCAGAGCCTTGGAGAATGTTTCCCTAAGGAAAGCCTTCCCCTGCCCCTCAAGGGCAAGGCTGGCTGCTCCCCACCCACAGCAGATGGGGCACAGGCTGTTTGGTGGACAGACAGAATGAAGTGTGCACAACTGAACCGACAGCAAACAGCAGGAGCCCCGGAGTGGCGAGACGCGGTGCCCGCCCCACTTGCAGAAGGCTGAATCCACTTTCCTTCTTCACTCCTTGGTGGTTCGCCACAGCTGGGCTAAATGTCCAGTTAGTGTCACCAGCCCTGTCTTCATCAGGCAGTAAGAGAGAGACAGACGTCAGCCTGCCTGCAAGTGAGTGGCACCATCCTTCATGGACCCCAAGTCCTGCACCTTCAGTGATTGACACCTGAGCGTGGCTGAGTGTGCTACTCTCTGGGGAGTTCAGGGACAGTAGATATTTTGGCCAACACTTCCTTTACCGCTTGAGATGAGAGCAGTTGATTATTCTTGAAGTGTCTGTCTTGAAGAATTGATTCCAGAGGAAAAGGAACCTGTCATTCTCATATGGCTCGATCCTCACACCAAAGAAACCCATTCCAGCTGTGCTTTTGGTCCACGTCACTCAGATCTTTGGGGCTTGCTCACTGTCATATTTTACACACTGACCTCTCGCCTAGCATCGCGGAGTTGAGCTCCCAGTGCTGTTGTCTAGACCCACGCTGCTACAACCGGTGCTGACTGTATGCAAACCACCACATCGAGTGGTCTGGGAAGGAGACGAAGCTGGTCATGAGAGCTTCCAGACTGTTTTCAGGAGCCCCATCCAGTCCCCAAGAACACTTGTCTGAAGACACTTTTGTTGTCACAGTTGGAGACGGAGGTGCTGCTGGAATCCAGTGGTGGAGGTCAGCCCACCAGCACTGGACAGACCCCATGACAGGGACGATTTGGCCCACAAGATCCATCAGTGCAGACAGTGAGGAGCCCCAGGACAAGCGAGAAAGCAGATTCCAGAGCTGCCTACTGTATACATCCATTTATGTGACAAACTAGAAAAGGCCAATCTATAGTTGGCCCCCCATATCCAGGGGTTCTACAGCTGCCAATCAACAGCTCACAGATCAGAAATACTTGGGAAATGACATTGCATCTGTACTGAACACGTACAGACTTATTTTCTTCTCATCATTCCCTAAACAAGACAAGATATAACTGTTTACACAGTATTTATGTTATATTAAATAATCTACATGATACAAGGGATGCATATGGGTTACATTCAAATACTAGACTATTTTATATACGGGACTTGAATATCCATTAGTATTTCAGGGAGTCTTGCAATTGAAACCCCCACAGATAAGAAGAGACAACTATATACAAATAGAAAATATATCAGTGGATGCCAGGAGCCAGGGACGGAAGGTGGGAGATTGACTCCAAACGGGCACAGGGAGGGTGCACAAGATGAAAAGGTGCTGAATCTCCTTGGGAAGGTGGCTACACATGTGCATGTGTTTGTTGAAACACACAGGACTATGTATGAAAAAGGGTGAATTTGGCCATATGGAAATAATCCCTGAAACAAACATAAACCCTGCTCTATGTGGACCAAAGCAATTTGAGAGAAAATCTAAAAGAAAAAGGAGCCATCACAAAAAGAAAAAAGTGAAACATGTTAAGTGTTAAGAAAGAAATGGAGGAAAACACAGAAAGATTTTTGCTCATTTTTTGAGTGGAAATTAGTTGATTCTCTCTTGGCAAATGACAACTTAGAAAAGTCACTTTGTGGTTGTTGACCTACACGTGTATAAATTGGCTTCCCTGAGGTGGGCCTGGGCAGTGAACAGCATCCACACTGGATGGGTTTGGACCTTTGAATCCACCAGCTACCCAAGGACCATGATCCTAAGAACATAGCTGTCACCCCAGTTTCCTGTAGTTTCTTTGTGGGGCTTCCAGTCACTCCTCCCAGAGTCTCAGCACCCACCCCGCCTCCAGGGCTGCTGTGCTCCCTCATCTCTTCAGGTGGGGGAGGCCATGCAAAACCCATGGCCCCCCAGCAGAAAGCCTGGGTCTGTGCCCATGGGTACTGCCTATTCTAGGTATGGGGTAAGATGGAGTCAAGGATAGTAAGCGTCACAGAAATGGGAATGTCCCCTCTCAATGCTTCTTGAATGAATGGATGGATTCACCAGATCTGTGTGCCTGAGAATCTAACCTTAGAAACAGGAACAACCCAAGTGAAGGATACGGACACAAACAAAAGCATCCGTAGCACTGAGCATAGTGAGTACACGGTGAGTTGATTATGAGGACCGCACGCATCGCTCAGGGGTGGGGCTCTAACCCTGCCTGGGCAAGGTCCTGGCTTGATCCCCAACACCATCAAAAATTAGAAAATAAATAAATAAACTTAAATACATCTCAAGTCATTTTTTTTTCTTCCCCACAAAACACACTCTTCTTCCTGAGCTCTATTTATGGCTAGACCCACTATTCACTTAGCCACCCAAATCAGAAGACATGGACATACCCTCAGCCTCCACCATCCTTCAAGGGCTCCCTCCGTTCCACAACTCTAGTCTCAGGCCCTTGCCTCCCTTTATCTCCACAGTGAGCTCCAGCTCCCGTAAATCGTCACATGGCCACTGCGGCAGCAGCCTCCTAGCTGGCCACCCATCTGGCCCTGCTTCTGTGTGGTAAAGCTTTCCTAAACACCATGCCTCTCTCGTTCTCCAGGACCCCCAATGTCAGCCCCGCCTCCCCGGGTGGGAGACTGCTCACCACCCGGAGCACACAGCCTGGTCAGTCTCGTGCCCACACCTGAAGCTCAGCCCTTCCTACACTCTCACCTTCAGTTTGCCGTTGCAACCCATCCTGGATGTGCAGTTGGGAAGCACTAAGTGCATTCACGTTGTGGCACCCCCTCACCACCAGCCACAGTCTTCAGAACTTTCCCTCTTCTTCAACTGAAGCCTTGCACCCCATAAACAATACCTCCAGCTCCCTCTTCTCCCTGACTCACGGCAGCCTCCATTCTAGTTTCTGTCTTGATGAATTTGACAAGACAGGCACCCTAGATAAATGGAATAATATGGCACTTGTCCCTTCAGCTCATTTCACTTGGCCTATTTCGCATAGACCAGAACTTCATTTCTTCTAAGGCTCAAGAATGCTCCGTTGTCTACTCACACGACGTTGTGTTGACCTATCACTTGTGGATGGACAGTTGGGTGGTTTGCGTCTCCTGACTACTGTGAGTAGGCTGCTATGAAGGCTGACACACAGGTTCTGTTCATGGCCCTGCTTCCAATTCTTTTTCTCCCCATTTAAAAAGAAAAAAAATCAGAATTTCTTCCTGGCTAGAGAGCTGGCCCAGAGCATCGTCCACCCCTCCTTCTGAGGAACTCCTGTTCATCCAGCAAGACTGAGCGAATCCAGGAGAGGTAGCCACGCCCTCGCTGGCCCTCCTCTGCCCTCTGCACACTCCACCTTCTCGCTCCCTGAAATCACAGCTGTTTCTGTCCCGTCTTCCCGGCTCACTAGGCCACCCTTTAGCAAGAGCGGAGCCTCCTTTGTTCATTCTCTCCAGATCCTATGCCTGGGCCATTTGAGAACTCCAAAAAGACACAGAACAAATATTTCAAAGACTTCTTTGGGTTCTTCAGGCCCAACCTCTACGAGGATGCAGGAATATTGTTAATCAGTGTCGACTGTGACTTTTTCTCTTGGCTTCAGTGGAAAGAGTCAATGGGGGTCTATCGTTAGACACACTTTCTGGCAGCCACAGGCTCTTTCCTTCTTGGGATGAGTGAGGAGGTGACGTCATGGTCCAACACCTGAAACGCAGCCCCTTGGATTGTGCTACTCTCCTGCCTGCTCTGCTGTGGACAGCTCCGCACAGCTGGCCTTACATCCGCCTGCCCTACTGGGCCCAAAGGGGAGGGCGGAGGGAGCAGAGGGAGTTCAAGAGTTGGAGTGACCTTCCAGCTCCAGAATTGAAACGCATTTTCTCAGCTCTCCTAAGAGCCACTCTAGTCACAGGCTAATAATTGTAGAGGAGCCCCATCCCCTCTCTCACCCCTTGTCCTTGTCCCTGCTCCTCCCTGCTGACTTTGTCCCCCCACCCCTGAATATCCTAGAGTGTGTTCTTGGTGTTTTCCTTGCCTGTGACCCCAACTCTCGGGAAGAGACAGCATCCCTAGGCTGCCTGGGCTGACTCGTGGCCGCCACCTCACACGCCCGGCTTCTGTCTGCTCTTCCATTTGCTCACAAACAACCTCTTGTCCTCCAGCTGCAGGAATCCAGGCTTCTGCTCACATCTGAAAGGTCCAGGAGTACCTGCATGTCCCTCCCTTAACTAGGGAAGTCCTGCACACAGGTAGACCCCTATACACGCCTTCAAAGAAAGTTTTATCAAGTGCCATGGTCCATCCCTATTTGAGTTGCCAGAGTGTCAAGGAGATGTGAGTGGACTCCTAGGATAACGTGACTCTTCCCCATGTCCCATTACCGTCTAGGTTACCGGACTAACCCACAGTCACCTCTCAGCCAGCAAAGACGCCCGGGGAGCTCTTCCCTGGAACCTCTCCCATGCCCTTCCATGCCGCAGTCTGGCTGGGCACAATCAGGAGCCACTTGTCAAAAGAAACTAACTTTATTTTTAGAACCACACACGCCAAACAAAACAGCCTCTCAGGAAAAACCCTCAGAGCCTCAACTGCCACCACCGGCTTTCCACACGCCTCTCTCTCCCCCACAAGCTTCTCTCCACCTCCCACAATCCTCCTGCTCTTGAGGCCGATTGGCTGGGTCACGTGGGCGGAGCCAAAAAAGTCCCCCAATGAGCAGCTCCATGGTCTGAAAGGGCAGGGAAACAGCCCAATGAGCATCACCGCAGAGGAGCCAATCAGCTAGATGTTGCTGGGGCCGCTGTGAGCCAATCATCAGCCGGCAGCTGGAAGTTTGCTGGGGCCCCTTCGGCTGTGGCTCTCAACATCTCCCCCTCTCTGTTTAAACAA
>NW_026000108.1:19502667-19562269 GCF_001458135.2 Marmota marmota marmota
AAACACACAAACAGACCCTCGACTCCAGACAATTACTGTTTCAGGACCTTTCCATTGTCCTGTTAGAATATCCTTCCAAAGTACCTTGGGCTTATGTACATTTTTTGGACACATATGCCTTTCCGCAGCACTAAGTCCTGATGAATCCAAATTTTAAAAGTTTAGAGTAAAAAGGGTTATTTTAAGTTTATCTTTGGGGAATATATACCCCTTCCCAATTCCTTCTTTTTGCTTTAATAAGTACATTTTAATAGTTTGATGAGCTCTTTCAACTATGCCTTGTCCCTGTGGATTGTATGGGATTCCTGTTATATGAGTAATGCCAAATGTTGAGCAGTTGGCAGCTGATGCTTCCAGTCCCTGGACCTTATATCTTCCTCTTCCTGCCCTTCCCACTCCAATCCGCCAGCCGCCACCGCTGGATGGGTGTCTGAGGAACTTGAAATATTGCACACAGAGGAGGAGGAATAAAGCGCTGAGGTAGAAGCTAGCTCTACGATTGTCTTGTCTGGAAAAACACGCCAAGCATAGGCATCAACGGGCCAGCAGAGGTTCAGTCCCTGAGCCGACCTCAGGTGTCTTCTTAGAGCTACATTATGGAAGTGTTCTCATTCCTTAGCCTTCAGGAGAACCACCACAGGAAATGGGAGGAGGAGGAAGAGGGGAGGAAAAGCCCACCCTCTCCACAAGGAAGATGGAGTGAGGGGGGATGCAGGAGAGGCCTAGAAGGCGATGGCCGCTGCATCTGGGCTGGCGCCCTACCTTACCTGGTTCCTACCTGGGCGTGTGCTTCCCCTTGCTCCTCTGCAGTCTGTCTTCCACTTTGTATTCTGAGTGATCACCTCCAAGGCCACTCCGCTCAGATCTAATCAGGGGCCCCTCGGTCCTCTTAGCTGTTGTCCAGATTCCTCAACATGCCCTGTGGTACCCTGTGTGCGTGATCCTGAGAGACCACGAGCATCACGAGGGCAGGAAGTATATCCGTCTTGTTCTTGACTCCCTCTGCAAAGCCTGGCACATGGGTGGTTCTAGAGTTAGAAAGTGGAGGAGAGAGAAAGAGACAGAGACCACGAAGAAGATTGAATTAACATTCAACTGGAGATTATGATGGCAGAAAATTTGAGCTATGCGTTTGGGGCTATTCACACAGGAGGAGTAAAAGAAGATGTGGAAATACAGGAGTTTGCATAGAGTGAGAAGAGATGAAACCGGGGGACAATGACAATTCAGGTGACTGCATAGTAAGGAAGGAGAAGCAACCCTGCAGGCTCAGTGGGAGCTTCTCCACACAGCAAAGACCCAGCAGAGAGTGTAAGGCTACAGGAAGGCATGGAAATGCTCTCTAGAGTCGCAGAGGTGGTGTTTGTAGAGGGACAAACTATATCCCACCAGGGAGGAATGCCAAAGCACTTCAGAGCATGGAATACTTACAAGACAATAGGAAGGTCTCTTAAAAAATAAATCAACATTTCTTTTTGAATTTTTAAAATTTATTTTAATTAGTTATACCTGACAGTACAATGATCTTGACATATCATATATTTGAATCAGATGGGGAATAATTTCTCATTTTTCTGAGAACATTTCTTTTTTAATATAAGAAGTTAAAGAAGGCTCACCTGTAAAATGCTTTTGATTGGATCCTGTTTTATTTTTAAAAATGACCTCTGAATTTAGCTTTGTAGATATCTGGGGGAGAAACCTTACAAGGAGAGGAAGCAGCAGGTGCAGATGTCCCAAAGGAACAGCAGGAGGCGGGAGTGGCTGGAGGAGGTGAGCACTCTGGGGGAGGGTAGCTTGGGGAGGGTCTTGGAAGCCATCGTAAACACCTTGGACTTGACCCCATTTCAGCATGTTAAGCTGGAGCAGCTACTCAACATCCTAGGCAGGCGGTAGGGTCTGCAAGTCTGAAGTTTGGGGGAGAAGCTAAGGAAGACATAAAAATTTTGGAGTCATGGCCATATTAGCTGATTTCAAAGCCATAGACTGGATGAGATCACAGAAAGAATGAGCATAAAGGAATGACCCGGGGGTGAGCCCTGCAGAGTCCCAAGGCAAGAGGTCAGGTCTCGAAGGACCAGCCTGGGTGGAAGAGGACAGAACCCTGGAAATGACATCCTGGAAGCCAGTGTTTCTGGGATGAGGTGTCCCCCTTGGTCCTCTGTGACTGGTGAGTTAAGGATGAGGTGCTACACCTGGATTTATCCACATGGAGCCACGCTGACCTTGACCTTGGCAATGCTGTTGTGGTGGAGCAAGGTGGGCAAAAGCCAGATCAGATGGGGTATAGGAGAAAATAGGATGGGAGTAATTGGAAACAGGGAGTCCAGGCAACTGAACCGAGAACAGAGAGATGGGGTCACAGCCAATGGGAAAGTGGGGTCAAGAGAAGTTTTCTGCTTTTTGCTTCAAGATTGGATAAAACATACCCAGTTCGTATGTGGATGGACTCCGTGAGGGAAGGAAGGAGTGAATGGGTGGGTGAGTAGCCAAGAACAGTACCGGTCAAGCAGGGCTTCTGTCCCACATGGGAGAGGTCTGAGTGGGTTTATAAACTGGAGAGGAGTCCAGGAGGGGAGCGATATCCTAGGGAAGGGGTCTCAGCCTGGAGGGGCCCTTGTGTTCTTCTTTGGTTGACACCAGAATCTCATTAGCTTCTTTGCCTGGAGCTCAATTAGAGCAAAGACACAAATTTGCCCGGCCATGGCCCCACAAAGTCTGGCCTCAGGGCCGCAGCCCATTTGGAAAACGTTTTAATTTCATTTGTGTGTTTTTTCAATTTGATTATTAAGTGCCGTTTACACATGGACAGGGGAAGGCCTGTTTTTATTCGCAGATCCCCCTTCCTCCCTGGCCTGCGTGCCTCCCTGGTGAGTAATGGGGAGGCTGCTTTTCTGGAACACAAGGGAAAACTTCCAGCAAATTGCAAAAGCATGTTCCTTCCTTGAAAAATCCTTTCACACTTGTTTTTTCACTCCATTTGTAAAGTTCATGAAAAAGCCTCCATAAACCGTACTTTAAAGGGCCTTAACTTTCTTTGTTCTCCACTTCAAACTTTCTTTTTCTCTCTTAAGGGGGTCTGTAATTTAAAGAATAACAAACGGAATGCAAAGCTCGGGGAGGGGGGGCAGGTGGTGTGCGGAGGACGAGGCCCACTTTGAGGACGTCCCAGGATGGCAGGTTGGAGGTGCCCGGGCAGGGAGATTTCCATCTGCCTTTTCAGAAGATGACAGGACCTCTCCCTCTCCCCCTCAGGTTTATTTCTGAGGTTATTACCATTTCACACAGGGCTGGGGCGGCTGCACAGACAGCAGGAGCGAACTAATAAAGGCTCTGGAGGAGAAACAAATCCTTTTAGGTACATTTCAGCAGCCTGAAATATGAGAGGAGGAGGAAAGGGGAGAATAGGAAAGAGTGTTGGAGTGAATTTACTCAGAAGAGTCCCTCCTGAGGGCCAGAGTGGGGTATCATCTGGGAGAGAAATACAGACAGTCCTGGAAGGGGATCAAGGCCTCTAACCAATTTCCTTCTGCAGGGAGAGATTCACTCAGCTTGGGGTCATGGCCAGACCTGGGGCTCCGTCCATCCTAGTGCAGTTCATGGACCGGCCAGGAGAGGCGCTGTGGTGCTACATGGGCAGTGCTCAGGGACAGGGGAGCAAATCCTCTGTTTATTGATCTAATTCCTGTTATGGTAACCTACCTGCCTGAACCCACCTGGGGCTGCTTGTCTAGTGTATCTGTCACTGGTCCTCCAGGCTATGCCACTGGCAAAGCACTGATGGTGTCCCTGCGTTCCCCAACCTCATTCTCTCTCTGCAGCACCTGCCCCCCTCCTGGATGTCCTACCCCACCTTCTTTCTCACCCATCAAAAAGAACTCCCAAGAAGAGACTGAGAAGAGGCCAGGAGCTTCATTCTCACAAAGGCCTGAGATACAGAAACAGGATGATTTGCCTGGAGACTGAAGCAGCCAAGATAAGAAATGGGAAGAATGGAGCATCTCCTCCACACCCCGGACTCCTGGGACAGACACTGTGGAACCAAAGTCCATGGTGACTCCTTAATCCAATACCCAGCTCTGGGAGACAGCAATCCAGCCCTGGGTTCTGGGGTGTTCTCATGGGCCGGTGTTCTGTTACCCAGAAAAAGTCACGTAAGTGACAGGCAGAAAGTTTCTTAAATCTCCCTGTGCCCCAGGCACCTCACCTGCTGCACAAGAACCCGTGTCCCTGCTTCCCCTCCCTCAGGGACTGGGCTGGACCAAAGGGCCAGTTTCCTGCTGCTCAGGAAGCTGCCCCCTGGATCCTCCTGCCCCTCCTGGCCCTGCCTCCTCCTCCTCTCCCCAGCTGTCCCAGCCGCCTCCTCTCTGTTCCGCCTTCTCCTCGCCCCCTCTTTCTTTCTCTTCCTCTTTCTGCCCCTGTGATCTTCGGATTCCTCCTGTCCTTTTTGTTCCCTTGCAGAAGGCTGGGATGTCATCGGAAGTTGGTCTCGATGGCCTCAAGCCCGGGACTGGTTTCATGCCAAGCTGTGGCTTCTCCAAAGGCCCCTCACCATGCTCCACACCTGGATTTCTTTTCCCCCTAAACACCTTCATGGGCACTTGAGAGAGGGTGCGACAATAACGGTGTCTCTGTTTGTGCCAGCCACAAGTCTAATCCCAGCCAAGAAAACTGGCTTCTTCCAACACCAGATCTACTTTTACCTCCATTTTGGAAAAGGAGAAAACAGAGACTCATAAAGATGATTTTACCTGCTTTCCAGAGCTCAACTGAGAAATCACTTGCTAATTACATCTAATCCCATCTTCTTAGGAAAAGCCCAGGCAATATGATTGCATCAGGATGACTAACCTCAGTTCTCTGTCCTGCCCATTTCTACCTCCCCTCACCAAGACACGCTGTCCCGGATGCTTCCATTGCCCCTTCCCCCACCCTATGTAGCATAAGCCTGGCACATGCGTCCACACCCCAGGCTCCCAGAGGACCCCTTGGGAGTGAGCAGGACTGTTTTCATTTGACACAGCTCCCACAGTTCAAGTTTACTCCTCAGCCACTTGAACACATAAGGCATTTGCATGTGTTTGCAAAGGGCTGGCTGAGTTCAGGTTTGCAAGACCCAAACGGTCAGCCCCTTTATAGCAAATCTGCTCCTTCCATTAACTTGAGTATGGGAAACCTAATAAAGAAGTTTTATTAAATGCAAAGAAGATCATCACTTTCAAATATCCCCATGGAAGAGCCCAAGCCAGATCTCTGTGATTATTCATTTGAACTGACTGGCTCCTTGCAGGGAGATGAGTAAAAGCAGAGTTTGTACAAGCAACCAGCGGAAGACTCTGTTCAGGGCATGCTGGGGGCTTGCACACATGCCAGTGGCTGTTTCCTGTCTGGGCTGATGGGCTGGACCGCGCTTGCCACACAGCCGGCACCCGCAGCCCAGCACGGGCAGGAGGCTCCCGGCTAATGACTCCCATTATGGAACATGTGCTGAGCAGCTGAGGGGGCTGGCTATGACAGGACATCAGAGAGGCCTGGGTTTCAGCCTGGGCGTGTGCACAGGCTTTCTGGGGCAGCTGCAGTGGCTGTTCTGGTACAAGCTTCTGGGGGAATCCACAGATCCCCAGAATTGAGGCCTTTCAGTGCTAACAATATAATATGGTATCAGAGACGGCTCTGCTGGGGAGCTGCTGGCCAGCCTGACTGAACAAGGCTGATCATAAAAATGATTTCTATTATGAGAATAAACACTCCCATTAATTGGATGCTCACCTCCTGCCAGACACTGTGGATAGCACGCGTGTGCACACTTTTTTCCTCTCATTTAATCCTCACAGCAAGCTGAGGAGGCCTAGGCCAGCTTTCTGTCTGGTTAAGCTGTGTGGCACGGAAGAGGAAAGGCTCAGGCAGTGTCCTGTCTCAGGCCGCAGAGCCGATTTACACCCTGATGATTTCACTCCAAGGCCCACTGTCCTATGTGTGGAGAAGTGAATTCTAGAAGTTTCCTCACATCGTTTCGGATCACCGCTGACCTACACAGCCCAAATGCGCATTTTGGTGTTAGAAAGGTCTGGATCTAAGCCCCAGTTTTGCATCTTACAAGTTACAGAAACTCCTCAAGCCTTGGTTTTGTCATTAAAAACGGGGAGAGTAGTAATCTCTGCCTCTGGGCACAGAATAAGCCCCAGTGAGTGAGTTGCCCACACCACAGCCCCCGAGTCCAGCAGAACCTGGAGCTGAGAGGACCCAGGAGGCGGCAGCCTGTGCTGAAGCTGTGTCCTCACTCTCTCAACCACCCAGAACCCCGAGTTCCTATGGGTTGAGTGGGACAATAACAGGAGGGATAGCAATGGAGTGCCAGGGACCTCAGAGTCAGGTGAGGAACCGAGGAGCTCATGAGAGCAGAGCACAGTTTGCACCCCCAGGGCTCTGTGGGAAGGCCGCTTGCTGTCTTTGGAAACGCTGCCTGGACTTCTCCTTCTCGAGCAGAGCACAGCCACGATGCACACCGCAGGTCACGAGGAGCAGCAGAGGACGCAGAAACCTGACCTTCACAAGTCCTCATGTGCTCCAGGGGGAAGATGGGACCGATCAAAATAAAACATTCATTGAAAACAAAAGTGACACGTCCGTCCGCGTACGCACATACTTGTGGATAATCATTTGCAGCAGGGAGCTGGGCTGTAAGACCGTGCCAGAGGCGTCGGATGACATCTGAGAAGGTTTCTGGAAGGAGAGGGGGACAGGGGCAGGGGAGGAGTGACAACGCAGGTTTATTGCTTTCACTTCTAGTTTCTACTGTGCCTAGCACACAGTAGGTACATATGTAGTAAGAATAAGAACGAGAAGCAGAGAGAGGGAATTCGGGAAGTGGGCAGTGCGGTGGTGATTCACGGGTAGGGCAGGCTCCACCGAGTGCTGAAGGCAGGGGTCTATTTTTTGTTCGGGTTCTCTGCCAGGGGCTGGCTCCTGATGGGCCCAGAGGGCCAGTTATTCTTTGGGGGGAAGAAGCAGGGAGGGCAGTGTTCCATTTAGGCAGTTCTGTTACACCTCACTTTCGTGTGTGCTTTATGTACACAGGTCTCTCCTAACACCACATTCCAGCATGAGGCCCCTGGAAAACTGCCCCCCCGGGACACAGACTCCTTGGGTTGCCTCCCGGGGTCTGGTTTTCCCTTCTTGCTTGCTTACGGCACGCCCGTTGTGTTCAAGATTCGCTCCTCGGGAACACTGTGGTGGCATTGTGATGTTTCGCTTGGCTGGACCGAAGGTTCGAATTCAGAATCTTCTTTCCTGGATGCTTCCCTTGGGGCCACAGAGGTCTCTTCTCCTGAAATCTGGGGCTCAGGCAGGGTCCCGGCCTCAGTGTCAGGGAGCAGTGGCCACACCTACCACTGCTTCACTTTCCCCTGATCTTCCTTGAGCTTTGACAAGGCCTTGTGGATCCTATGACAAAGGACACTAGTCTCTCCCGAGGACAGGCAGGTTGGAGTCCGTGAGAACTGACCTGTCCAGCCTGGTGGGGGCAGCCTGTCCTGGCTGTCTTCACCTGGCAGCCATCTTTCCTTCCCCACTTCCTGCCCCATGGACTTGAAGCTGCGTCAACAGCCCTACAGAGATGGTCGAACCAGTCCCCACAGCTGCAGAGGGTCAGTCCCCAAAACAAGTCCCTGAGCGCATTTATATGCAGAACACATAGGATGTAGTTCTGTCTTTCGGATTGATCAGGACTTATTTATATGCATGTGCATACCAGGTCCCCAGCTTGGGAATGGGTCCTGGTGGTCTGAGGCAATCATAGTGTTCCCAGGCCCCTTGATTGTGAGGGGTTCAGCAGTGGTCCTGTGACCTACAACTCCAGTGGTAGCTTAGGGATAGAGTTCCTTAATCCAAAAGAGAGACACAAAGGAAAGATGGTTATCGACTGGCCACCTTAACTGTGGGTCATGCTTGGAGCCGAGGCAGGCTTGTAGCCATGACAGATGGGACCTGAAGGACCTAGACAGAATAAAATGAGAAGAACGTGCGTTCTCCATAATCCAGTGAGGCTGAAGGATGAAGCTGGCCGGAAGCTGCCTACCCCTGGCGTTCCAGTTACGTGACCTGATGTATCTTCTCATTATCCAAACCACCTGAGGCAGCTTCTTGTTTCTTGTGGCCCAAAACATCTTCACTGAAGCCCCACTTCAAAAAGAAGCATCCCATTTCCCTCCTGTCGCCCGCGGGCCCCCAAGTCTCCATGCCCTAAAGTTCATCCAGAAGGGGAGTGGAAAGTGTGGGGTGAACCTGGTCTGGCTCCTCTGCACTTGGTCTTCACACCTGAGAGAAGACAAAAGGCCTAGCAATCCACAGAGGATTTCAGAGATAAACGGTGCTGTTTATGACTCCAGGAATCTTTTCTAGATTGTAGCCCAGGGAAAATGGGACAAGGCTATAATTTTGGTATTTCTGATAATCGAATATGATCAATAGGGTGTGTGTCACAGAAGGCTCAATGAGTGGCTAGACCATTGTGCCTGCTCTTATTTCTCATCTCTAAGCTCCCCTGTGCTCCGTGAGTGGGAGTGGCAGGCCCCAGGCTACATTGCAGCCTTGGGCCAGGTGCCAGGGCAGAGGCCCTGGAACACATCACCTGCACCAGCTTCTCAAGGATTGCTTCTCTATCTCCTGGCCAGGCACTCCACGGCACCTAAGCAACCCCTGGCCCACCTCGCAGGTGTGACACCCACCAACTCCCGACCCTCCTCTTCAGTGGTCGGAACCCGTGTTGTAGTTTCCCCAGGGGACAGTGTAGTCCTTGTGACCCTCCAAGGTGCCAAGTTCTGGTAATCACCCTCTTCCCATTTCACGCCAGCCCTCAGAGTCACCAACCTTGGCGTTCGTTCCGCGTGCTCACTTTGATCACTCACTGTGGGCTGTGGCTTGGGTATGGTACACACGTGACCCCCAGAGGGCCATGTGTTGGAAACTTGGTCCCCGGTGCAGTGCACTTACGAGATGGTGGGGGCTTTAAGAGGTGAGGCCTTGGGGTAGGTCACTAGTTCACTGGGCACTGCCCTCAGAAGGGATTAAGGCAGCGCTCATGGGACAGTGGGTTGGTTCTTGTGAGAGCGTGGTTATAAAAAGAGCAAGCCTGACACTCTGGCTTTCTAACTTGCCTGGTGTTCCTCCTCGCATACATACTCCCTCTGTGATCTGTCTGCCATGATGTGATGCAGCTAAGGGGTCCTTGCAAGAATCAGAGACTAGCAGTTTGGACTTTCAGCCTCCAAAACAGTGAGCTCTATAAATTTCTTTTCTTTTAAATGCACCCAGCTTCAGGTATTTTATCATAGCAACAGAAAATGAACTAATATACTGAGTAACAAGTTCTTTTCTGCATCTTCTGTATTTTCAAATATGTATTGTAGTTTCTCTTTTCTTGACTGAGCCCCATAATCTGAGAGAGTAAATTTATTGGATTATGTAATCCAAAAGTTCAGACCAAGGGCAGTCTTTAGGCACAACTTGATCCAAAGGGTATGAATATGATTTGAGCCCCACGCTATTTTCTAACATTTTCTCAACACTGCTCTCTTAGGTGTGTGTGCTAATCGTTTTCGGGTCTGCTACCTTCTAGGTCGCTTCTAGGATAGCCACCTCTACTTCACTCCATGCCTTTGTCCCAAATTTCCTGAGAGCCCTTTTGCTTAGATTAGCTTCTGCCATTTGAACCAGTCATCGTGTCCAAGGCACACAGGATGACGATTGGCCTGCTGTGGACTTCATGCTCCCTTCCTAAAATCAAGGAAGAGCCACATTTCGTGGGGCCACTGACCCACAAATGGAAATCAAGGCTTCTTGGAAGTCATAGTCATAGTCCTGAAAGCTGGCGAGCTCAGTGGTCACCGCCCTCCACTTCACCCCAGATGGCCCCGGGCAGCTCCGATTTCTATTGGCCTTGTGACTGTTCTTAAGTCTAATCCTTTTTCCAATACATAATCGAATGCAGTGTGGTTTGCATTCCTTTTACAAATGGCTTCACAAATGAGAAATATCCCTTTGGTCAACCTCAGGTCCCAAATCATGATTCAAAAGTGACATCCCTCAGACCTGTGTGGCTGAGAAGCCAGGCTGCGTGTGAGCTGAGTCTGCGTGGTGGATAAGCCCACCCCACGGAACACCCACTTCAAACTCACTCTGTCTCTAGATGCTCCAGTCTTCCTAGGAACCAAGTGAGTTAAGGCTGGATTATTTTTTTTATTTTTTCTCTCTTTTTAAATTTTTAAAATAATTTTGGTGAGATTGATCGATCTTTCCCAGGCTATGTGGCAAAGCCAAGACCCAACCTAACTTAGAACAAGAGCGGAACTATAGCTCATCAGTGGGGCGCTTGCCTAGCAATGCGAGGAGCCCTGCGGTCAATCCCCAGCGCTAAGAAACAGAAAAATAGATCAATAAATTAGAACGAGAGGTGATCCGCCCAGGCCAGGTCCCAGCGCCAGTGTGGGAAGTGCATTTCCCAGATGTGCTCCTTCTGTCTGGAGCCCCAGGAGCATTGGTTATCTACTCAAGGGTGCGACGCATATTTTATGTCATTAATTGATTGTCACAAAATGTATTTTTGCCTGAACTCGTTCCACCTGGCAAAACCGCCTCATCCTTCTGGCTCTTACGGGGCGCCAGCCACGTCCCCTTTATGATAACTAATTCACTGAATCCTCAGATGCTGTCCCTGCCTTCAGCCCCCTGTGCAGATGAGGACGTGGAGGCGCGGGAGGTTGAGCCTGGTCCTCAGTGGCACAGGGGGCAAGGCAGGCAGAGGATTGGACCTAGGACACAGGCAGAGGACAGAGGCTCAGTGGAGAGGGAGGACGGCCTCGCTCCTGTTCCTCTGGCTCCATGAGCACTTTTCCCAGCCCCGTGTCCTGGCCCCATCCCACTCTCCTTTAGGAAAAGTCCTCGTGTGACTAAGTTGGCCACTCCTGGGGCTCCCAGTCAGAAGCTCGGTGACAGAAGGCACATTAGGCTGTTTGGGCCATTGGAACTAAACACCATGGACCTCAGGCTCTGTTCATAGATGGTGGCCTCTAGCTCTGTCCTCCCATGGGATGGGACAAAGCCCCTCTCTGCCATGTCTTTTATAGGATCCTAACCCCGTTGATGAGGGCTCCACCTCATGATAACCACCCCCAAGGCCCTGCCATCACTGTGGGGTTAGGATTCCGGCTACGCATGTCAGGGCCTACCAGCATTCAGCCCACAGAGGACACACGGCTTCCCTGTGCCTCGGGAGAAGATGGCAGTGTGAAGTTTAACAGAGTCAGTTCCCGAGAGTGGACTCCTCAGACCCCGGGGAGGGGGCGGCTGCACACACAAGCTGAGCAAGATGCAACCTGTCACGGTCAGCCATGGCTCTGGTCAACCTGCAGCAGCTGCCTTCCTGTGGTGGGGTCCACAGGAGGTTCTTCCAAGCTCAGGATGTCACCTGCAGGGTCACTCCCTGTGGGTCATGGGTTGATGGACTCCTCTGAAATGACTTCAGAAAACCATCTTTTCCCTTTCTCTGATCTTGATTAGCTCTCAGGGAGATGCCGGACTTCATGATGCTTCTGAATACCTTCTGCTCAACATGAATTGAGCTCCTACTGCATACCTGGCACTGTGGTGGGTAACAGATCTTCTAAATGCATGACACATAATCCCCGCCTAAAGGAACTCATGACCTGGAGAGAGACAGACTCCCACCAACCTGTGCTAGCGGAGAGACGGGAGCTGACAGCAGTGGTCTCCAAGCTCCCTGACCTGCTCCTCTGCCTTTCAGACCTCGGAGAACACAAGCCAGCCTGTGAATACACCCGGCCTCCACCCCGGCCCGCCCTCTGAGGTTGGATCTGAGAAGGCGTGATCCGTAACAAGGCTTCTGTTGTCCTGGAGCTGTGGACAGTCATGGCAGAAGGGGCTTCCCCGTGACTCAGGAGTGTCACGTAAAGCCCTGCTCCTGGTCTGCAGGAAACCTGGCGAGTTTCTCCATCCAACATTCTCCCTCCCCTCCCTTTGCTGCTTGGGCTGGTGCACACGCCAGCTCAGTCACACTATGCTCCTGGTTCCAGCTGGACCTGAGCCCCGCATGGAGCACATCGGCCACCGCCATCCCCTGCGGGGGCCCCCACCGCACACCCACGGCCTCAGAGCTTCCTGCAGCCCCTGGCTCATCTGGGACCAGCTCCCTGCAGGAGATGATCTGATTCTGTAAAAACAAAACCAAAATACCCAGAAGACGAATTTAAGTGTCAATTTAATTCTCATGTGGAAAAAGTAAGCACGAAGAAGACCCCACGGTCACATTTGTGGAAAAGCCCTGATGGAGATTTACAATTACTTTTCAAACACGAAACAAATGGTTAAAAAGTAAATAAATAAATCACAACTATTTTGTAAATGTTACTGTGAAAGACAAGCTTAGGCTGAGGCCAGGGCTGTGTCGAGCTCCTTGTGGCTTTGAACGCTGTGTGCCCAGGGCTCACCGCTGTGCTTGACTTGTCACCTGGTCACCTGGGGTGGATGGCAGTTTACCTCCCTGGCCTCGATGGCAGGAAACACAGGAGGCAGGGGACAGGCGGGGTGGAGAAGGACAGGAGGCCACCCAGGGTGCTTTAAGGAGCAGTTTACCACAGTGGGCCACCGAGAGCTGCTCACAGCTGGGACCCTTGGGAAGGCTTCAGTGACAGAGTGAGGAACCTAGGGATTTAGTCACCAGCTTCCCTCGTGCATGGGGCAAGGGCCACTCCCAGGGGTGTTCCCTCCTTGGCACCCTGCCTCGTCCCCAGCACAGGCTGTGCCAGAGCCTGAGGCAGACAAAGCCCTTAGGCAATATGGTGGCTGCTGTTCAGGTCCCTCCCCAATTCCTCTGCCAAGACCCTCACCTCCCAAGGGACAGAGGAGGGGGCGCTTTGAGAGATGAGCAGGTCATGGGTGGAGGCCCCAGGCAGGGGTGCCCTGGAAAGAAGAGGCTCTCGGCCCTGACACCAGCTCTGTGGGCGCCCTGTCTTGGGCCTGCAGCTTCCAGAAGTCAATGTTGGGGACTCCAGGCCTGAGTCTGGGGTACACTTGACCTTGCAGGCGGGGAAGGACCCCAGGGCTTACAGTGAGAGGCCACCGGGGATGGGGCAAACCAGGGCATGACGAGGATGACGGCAGTGCCCGCCACAGACCACACAGGGTGCTGAGGACGTGACTATGAACTTCAGCGTGTCACTGGGAAGCCCCCTGAGGCCACGTGTGTGAAACCACCCTGCAAATTAAAAGGTGTCATGCTTGTTCCATTGGGTACAAGTGACCACGGCAGAGCCGATAACTGGGAATCACAGCTGGGCTTCTTGCCTCACCCCCTCAGGGGTCTCTGACCGGGCTTGGGTTCCTCCAGCAGACTCCTGCTCACCCAGGAACGTCCAAGGTGGCCGGAAGTGACATGCCCACCCCCGCACCCCTGTTTGGTGAACTTGCTCCCCGAGAGTCAAAAGTGAAAGCCTGCTCAGGATTCCACCTCCCCCTCAGCCCCACAAGAGGAGCATCTTTTATTTTATTTCTAACATTTTAAAATTCCCAGGGCTCTATGTAGGCATGGGAGAGAGTTCTGGAACACATACTGAGAGGATTGCAATGAAGTCACCCCTGGTCTCCGTCCACTCAGTTTCCTTCCTCTCCCAAACCCCCGTGACTCTGAGCTTCTCGTGTACCTTTGCAGGCCAATGTGTTGTGTATTCAGACTAATTTATATTTATGTAAACTAAGTTAGTACTTTTCCCTCTTTAAAAATTTTTAAATTTAATGAATTCTTTGAGATACAGCCTCAAACTTGCAATCCTCCTGCCTCAGTCTCCTGAATAGCTGGAATTATAGGCATGTACCACCCCACATGCCTACCCTCTCTTTTAAACAACAGATTGTCATGCTCTAGTTCAGGACCCCCAGAAGACCACCAGAGACTAAGATCAATATAAGCAGCAAAGAGGTGTTTATCACGAGCTAACTCGGTCCTCTGTGTGCACACAGCAACTGGTGACGCTGAGAGGCCCCAGCCCAGGGTTTGCAGCAGTTTTTATACACTCTTTGGAGAAGGCAGGGACTTCACATACATCATAGCATCTCTTAGCAAATCATCACACACCGCGGGAAAATCAAAAAACATGATTAGCGTATCAAGTGGTGGGAAAAAATCTGAAGAGGATTATCAGTTAGTTCAAGGGGTTGATGCACTTAAAAATGATTGGTTTAAACCGTGAGGGTGTCGCAAGGCTGCAGGGCTTCTGGTTTAGAGATTGGTCACCACATGTAGGTGGGGGCCATCTGGAATTCCAGATATTTCTATATCTTGACCTATCTTAGGCAATCACCATCTGCACTTGTGCAGAGCTTTCTGTGGTATTTCCTGACTTTAGGACTGCAGTAGGTCCGGGGTTAAGTTTCAGAGCAAAATGAGGTCCCGAGTAAAATGAGGTCGCTTAGGTCTTTCAAGATTTCTAATAATACATACTGTCCCTCCCCTTGCCTTGTACAGTCTCCCAGGTTTCCCTTCTTGATGGCTCTATGATATTCCACTCGACTTTCCCTACAGAAAATGGTAATCCTCAGCAACTGATGAGGCTGCTGCAGGGCTGGCATGTCTTCGTGAACCCTGCACAGCCCAAGCAGGTGGCCCACCAGAACTGAAGCATCTGCAGTGCAGGTGCTGAGCCTGAGCGAGGGCAGGGAGATGGGAAGACCCCCGGGGCCAGAGGGCAGAGAGAGGGGTCACTGGAAAGAACTAGTGAGAGGAGGGTCAACCAAAAGTCGATCAGTCATCATTCGATCACCAAGGCAACCGCTGAGGAATCTGCACGCCCTCTGGTCGCCCTGGGGAGACTAGGTCCGAGGGTGTGAGGGGAGGGGCTGCTAGTGCCTCCTTGGAGAGGAGGTTTCTGGGTAACGAGGCTTATTGCCTGGGACCCCAGAGCAGAAGGCTGTTCCTAGGATTTGGATCGGGCCTTTGTAGGGTCAGGCAGTCACAGAGCCACACAGTTGCTGGGGACAGCCGTGGGAACCCAGGGAAATCTCCTTGGGAAAGGCCACCCTGGGGCGTGGAGCAGAAGGGCAAGGAGGCTGGAGGCCCACAGAGGAGTCCCAGGGAGGCCGTCAGATGCTGCCCACCATTGGGCTTAGCCATGTCTTTGCTGGGTTACTGGCCCTTGGCCTTTTTCCTGATGAGACACATAAGGCACATGACCGTCGCCTGCCTGAGCCACCTGCACCAGCAGATGAGGTGACGCTCCCAGGGGGACGACCTTGAGCTCAATGATACCTTGCTCACTGCTGGCAGACTGTAGGCCGGCTGCAGAGGCCTGCTCCACCCCCTCCCGTCTAGGTCATGTGGCCGTGGGTGGGTCACTCAGGCTCTGTGAGTCACAGCTTCCTCGTGGGCAGTCCTCGTGGGCAGTCGGTAGTGATGTAGAACTCCTACCACAGAGGGCTGGTCGTCAGGGGCCCGTCTGACTGTGCAAGCTAGGTGCTAAACACCCAGCGGGCGACATCTCCTTGATTGTTGCTACTTTATTATCCTGTCGTTAGCAGCATGCCCCACAGCTGAGGGGGCCTGCCGGTGCGTACAACCCTGTGGCTATAGATTCCTCTATTAGAGAAAGGGAGACCACTAGCACCCATGGCTTCCCATGGGTGCAATGTCCCTAGAGGTCATCGCACTGCGTTTCTTTTAAAACACACCAGGATGCAAACTCAGGCTCATCCGCCTGGCCTTCCCTTCTGCTCGCGGTCGGTAACACTGTGGGATTGGGAGCTGGGTTGTTCTCAATAAATCCGAAACCAAAACTCAGTTTTAATTTCCCATGATACAGCTGTCAGTCTCAAGGTCAGCTGGGTGAAATGACGGGGGTCAGGGGGTGCTGGAAAGTGCTAGTCCTGGCTTTGGGGGCATGGCCAAGTCCTGTAACTCCAGCAGCTCACATACCTGGGCTGCACGCGGCCAGCGGTCCCTCCTTTCCAAGAAGTTGCTTGTCTTCTCGACACACAAGGGACAGAAGCATCTTGATCAGGGCCCCTTCTAATACCGTCCCAATCTGAATGATGGGAGTGCTGCCATTCCTTCCTCCAAGGATTTAATTAGTTAGGTTGTTGGCAGGTCCCCCAAAGATGAGAAAAGCAGAGATTTCACAGCCTGATCCAAGCCAGAGTCATCTCCGGCCCAGACCCAAGCCATAGCCCTCTAACTAGTCCCACGGAGCCGACGCTGGCCCTCCCAGAGCCGACGCTGGCCCTCCAGCACATTCCCTCTGTAACACAGCACTCTTCCTGAAGGAGCAGCCTAATCCCATCACTTCCCAGGTCAGGAACTCTCAATCCCTTTGCATGACCCTAAGATCCGGGTCCTTAGCCGCCCCTAGGACCCCTCCTGCCGGCTCCCTACCCCCATCTAGACTCTTTCTCTCTCTCTCTGCATCCGCCATACCAGGGCTCTGGCAGGCCTTTGAACGTGTGCCCCTCCCACCTTTGAGCACACTGGCCTCCAAGCTGGGAGATCATCTCTCCCCTCGCTCCCTGCTCTGCTCAGCCCCAGCCCCTGGGATCTCAGAGCTCCTGTTCCCCTCTGGTTTTTCTCTCTGCCTCCACCTGCAATCTCAGCTCCTCCAGGACACAGACTGTTTTACTTTCCCCCCTTTCCCAACACCCACCGCAGTGACTGAGTGAAATCTAATAAAGAACCATACCAAAAAAAAAAAAAAAAAGGACATTTTTATAAATAGCACTCATATTAACATTGGGATCTCACATGAACAGCTCTATGTTTACCAAGAGAAACAGAGTGGGAGAATTGGTGATTTCATTCATTTGATTGTTGTAAACTTTTCAAATGACAAATGCAAATTCACTTATTCCTTTAAAATCCATGCCGTCGGGGATTCCTTCCTTAATCTTCATATTCTCCACATGTCCCCCCAACTCATTCTCCATTAGAGGCTGCTATTCATTATTTCCTCCCCTGTGAAGTCTCTTTGTTGGTAATTATGTCACAAAGAGGAATCTTGTCAAACTCAAATGGAATGGAAGCAATCGGCGGAAAGCATTTTCTCTCACTTGATTACCTTTGGACATCTCTCTGGGGTCTAGAGGTGGAGATATGTAGGGAGAGGGAGGAAACTTCCTGAAACCTGCCACTCAGATGTCACCAGCCCATGTTCGATGCAGAAATTTAGGGTTTCGAGATCGGAGGGCATTTTCACTCTGCCTCCACACCCACGCCCGCGGCCACAAAGCTCGGTGATCAGGGCGAGAGGGACCACTTCAGGTGCTGCTGAACTTGGCAGTGATGCATGCACATTAGGACCACAGATCATAGCTACCTCAAGATTTTGGAAAAATTTAAAACGCTGGTCCTCGACCACAGATAGACTGAAAAAGTCGAGCATTACAGAAACACCTAGAAACTAAGGGAGATTAAAGACAGCAGAGCAAAGAAGGCCAGGGTGACATTGCAGGTTGAAGGGAATCAGGAGAAGATCCTTGGAGGTGAATCTTGAATTGGGTCTTGACAGAAATTGCTGGCAAATATTGAGTAATCAGGAATGTTAGGACATTTCCAAGAAGATTCCTCAGGTGCACAGGAGCTCTGGATTCTGCAGGGTCTGAGGGCATTGACACTCTTTGCTCACTAAACTGAAATCAAAGAGGCCAAGAGTCTGGGTTCTGCCATCTCCCAATCATTGTAAAGATAATTGATTCAGGTGAGAACATCAGGGGCTGTTGAGTAGTGGGCAGGTTTGGGAAATAAGAGTCTGTTTAAATGTCAGCAATATCCATCTTCCAGATTCTTATTCATGATAAAATGAAAGTAATAGCCCTACAACAGCAAACCTGGCAGATGCCACCTTAACTAGGGATCAAAGTAACACTTCAATCCACAAGAATGATCAAAAAATTTTCTTTTGGGGGATACCAGGGATTGAATTCAGGGGCACTCAATCACTGAGCCACATCCCCAGCCCTATTTTGTATTTTACTTAGAGACAGGGTCTCACTGAGTTGCTTAGCACCTCACTGTTGCTGAGGCTGGCTTTGAACTCGCCATCCTTCTGCATCAGCCTCCTGAGCCACTAGAACTACAGGCATATGCCACCACGCCCAGCTCAACAGCATTTTTCTCCTGGTATGATACCTTGTAGAAGAACTCAGGATCCATTTGTGTGATTAAACACATAACCTGAATCTTCTCATAAATCAACTTCAGTGGAACCAGTTGAAAAGCATTCTACAAAATAGCTGAACTATATTCTTAAAAAATGTCAATATCATGAAAGACGAGCATTGAGGAAGTGTTTTTGAGTACCAGGGACTGAGGAAACCAGGTTGGGGACTGTCTTTTACCATAACAGACAGCATGGAGATAATTGGTGAAATATGAAAAGGTCTGTGTTAGATAATGATATTGTTTCAGTGGAAATTTCCCGAATGTGATCATTGCACTATGGTTAGCATAGAGAATGTCCTTGTTTTTGGAAATACATTGAGTATCTAAAGGGGCATTGCCCCTCCAACAGTTTAGAAAAAATAATATGGATGGGGATGTAGATACCGATGATATAGATTAGCTATAGATACAGATATAAGATACAGGGTCAGCATTTTGGGGAATCTAGGGAAAAAGCACACAGGTATATGGGGAGTCTTTGTAAAATTTTTGTAAATTTTCTGAGACTCTGAAATTACATCAAAATAAAAAACTTAAGGAAAAGAAGAGCCGCAGAGCACCAGTGCCCGCTTGGCCTGAGTGTGTAATTTGGTGGAGACTCTTGGCCTCCTGGAGTCCATCCTGCCTGCTCCTGCCTTCCAGTTGGAGGCCTGGTGGCTTGGCCTCTCTGTTTCTGGATCCTTTTAGCTAATTTCCAGATTAGCACATTGTCTGCTCTTCCCGAGTCTAATTTCAGGCCATACCCTGAAAACTGATCTCTTTGGCTTAACACCCCCTGAGATCTGGGCCACCACGCAGGGTTCTGCCCTGTGTCCCCAGCAGGTTGCCAACCTCTGCTTGTGTCCCAGACAGATCAAGATAATTCACACTTATTAAAGTCCTACTATGTGCCAGACACCGGCAACTTCTCCAGTGAGCGTAGTCCTGCTTAGCCTCACTACCTACCCAAGTGTCTTTGGCGCCAAACCCTCCCTCCCTAACTGTGGGAAGTTCAATGCTTAGTGGGTCGTTCTCAGATATTTCTGGGAAAACTCGGGGCCTCCTGCACCTTTCCATGGGTCCCACCTGGTTGTCCTTGTCCCTCCACGACTCAGAGTGAGGTCTCCCGCTGTGCCCTCTGCTCTTCAGTGTTCCAGGGAGAGGTGGCCCAGACTGACGGTCTCCGCTCTGCCTCCCTTTCTTGGGTACCATGAGAGCTGAGAAATCCCTGGGCCTCAATGCCAGAGACGGGGGCACCCCGAAATAAAGAGGATGCCCCTTTGTGCTGCCTTCTGTGGCAGCGGGACCTGGGGCAGGTGGCCCCCCCAGTCAGTTGCAGAAGCTCCAGGGCAGTGACACTGATGGCCAGGCTGGGGCTGAGGTCCAGTGTGGGGCCACACTCCCCAACACTCGGGCCTGGTGGCCGAGCCCGTCTTTCCACACACAATCACTGACCTTAGCGTGAGTTTTCCTAGCCCTTGTGGGCCCCCTACACACTGAATTTTGTACATGTCTGAGACAGAGATTGTGGACATAAAGAGACACCTGAGCAGCCTGCCTATAGCCATGGCTGGGAGAGCACTGGAGGCCACATTGTTTTCTGCTACATTATTTGAGGCTCTGAGAAGTTGCGCACTTGAGGCTCGAATTTCCCACGAGTCCTAATTGGTGTGGGTTCACGATTTGAATTCAGATCTGCAAGCCTCTTGGTCGCCCCCTGTATTGTCCCCTCTCCTCAAAGCAGAGCACAGCCAACAATTTGGTAAAAGGAGGTTTTCCTGCTGGAGACTGATAGTTCAATGAGGTTTTTCCTGGACCACCTGGGATCACGGAATTATTTGGAACAATTGTTCATGCCACTGCTGCTGATTTCAGGCTTGGATCATTCAGGCCACTTATTTTTCTTTCTTCCTAGTATCTCTTTCCTCATAAGCATGTTATTGACCCAAAAGAAGGTAACATCATGGCAGGCACATTTTTATGTTGTTCTGGAAAATGTTTGGGGGAGGTGGGAGGAGAGGTTAAAATGACTGGCAATGTGGTTTTATAGAAAGAACGTGGGCATCAGAATCAGACAGCCCTGGGTTCAAATCTAGGTTTGCTACTTACTATTTGAGTAGTAGTTCAGAAATTAAAGGGACATCTATAAGACAGAAACAATGCCATCTAGTTCGTTAAATGAGAACACTTAAAAGTCATCAGTCTTAAGGAAGGCCTCAGTGACACTTAGGGTCCCTTGCCATGACTGACATTGGGGGTTTAAATGTCAATTTTGGATATCTGGATTTTTCTGTTCATTTCTCTTATGGGTAACCCTACAGTCAACTCGGAAGCAGGCCTTGTTTCCATGGAGACATATTTAAGGTAAACAGATTTGAAAAGGGGAAACACTGCTGCCTGCCCCTGACGCCCACTGGCCACCAATGCGCAGCCTCAGCAGAAATGTTTCCAAAGAAATGTTTCACAAAGCTTTCGGGAAGGCCAAGTGCTCTTTCAAGGTCTTGACGTGCTTTTTCATTGTACAGCTCTTGAAATGAGCAATAATTTGAAACAGATAATAATGAACTTCACACAGCAATGGATCAAAAGTGGAATTATTGAGCTCACCCTTGTCTCGTATAATTAGGCTGACAGGCTGTGGAATCCAGCTGGATGATGGCCTCCCCCTCCCCTTTTCTGCATGCGCACATTTATTTGAAGAACTTTTAACAGGCAGAATATTACAAGAGTTCTGGGCCCCACATGGCTTCAGTTCTAATCCAAACTGCTTACTTTCTTCTAAAACTCCAATGGTCTTTTCTTGCTTTCTCTTTTCTTTTTTTCTTTTGGCATCATTGTTTTGTAAATTTCAAAGGAGAATTTTTTGTTTCTGGGAGCATAAGTGGAAATAGAAGCACTTAAGTCACACGGTGAATTTACTCAACGAGTGGGAGTAATTCCATTGTCACTGCCCCCTGAATGATGGGAACGTCTTGGGGAAAGACACTGCAAATCTGTTAGAAGACCCGATCTGTGGCATCCAATCAACTCTCTGTTAGAAATTCCACAAAATAATTTCTCTGTCATAAACAGCAGGCTCAACAAAGCAGCAATTAGATAATACATCTTTCTTATTAAGACCTAACTTCAGTTTCTCTTTCAAAGAATCATGGCACAGGGCAGAACAGCTAATCCCGTTATGGGGATGTAAACTTTCACTAAAGCCCAAGAGCAGAGTGGCTTCCTCTACTCCCTCTGTGACACAAGGGCCAAATCTGATGAGTGAAAACGAACCCATGTCTTCTCCAAGACATCTGTCCTCAAGATGCAGCAACTATTATGCTATAGCTTAAGTCACCAACGGCGACAACTTGTAAAATTATGGCTAACGATGGTAGACAGTCTTACTGTCATGCCAACCACATGAAAGAAAGAGAAAGGGCATCTGATCAAGCCTTATTAGTTGTTTTCTTAGTCACCAATACATGTCTTGAATTTCCCGGTGTCTAGCAGAAGAATAAATTTGGTTCCTGTTGAAAAATCACAGGGAGAAGATTCTTCACTACCAGAGAAAAACACGTATTGGTGGAGACAAAGATGAGCAGAAGAATTTTCTTGAAACCGGAGCATCTGGATGTCCCTGGGCAGACAAGTACAGGCCACCATCCTCAAAGTGAGCTCTGAGCCTTAGCAAGAGGCTGTCAGGACCAACCGTCCATAGAGAGCGAGAAGGTCTAGGCCACTGACCCAACATCACCGGCTCCATCTGTCTGCATCAGGCCCAGAGCAGAGAACAAAGAGGAAACTACAAGCAAATCTGTTAGATGAATTGTTAGAAGCCTGCAGCCGCCACAAAACCATAGAATCACCCAGCCCCGGAGCTGGAAAATTATAGAAGGGGAAACTGCTGCCAAGGGTGGTGAAATGACTCCCCCAAGGTCACAGAGCAACCACACTTGTGACTTGAATGGAAATATTTTTTTCTGACATTAAAAAAAAAAAAAACACAGAGTGAGTACACTGTGTGTCAGCAATGTTATGCCACATGCAGCTAGCTCATTGCCCAACAGAGGAAATGTGGATTCACAGAACAGTCTTCCTACTTTGAACTGGTTTTCCTGTAACTGGGTAAGGCTGGGGGCGAACTCTGGTCAAGGCCGTCAGAGAGAAAGGGAAGCTCCCCGGTTGTGGGCGCATGAACGAGAGGCCCCATGAAGACTTCTCAACCTGGGTCAGCATGTGCTGGGGCACGTCCCACACGGGAGAGGCATTTTAGAAAACATAGAAAAAGTTGAAGGCGTAGGCTTTTCCCTCAAGCAAAATCTGAACAACTTTCAGAGATTATCAAAGGTCAAGGGCAGAGGTCAGTATTGACGATGATCCCCCCAGGGGAGTTCAGAGATAGGAGAAAGATAGGAATTTGGACAAGGCAAGGAGAGTTTGACCGATCTGAGACCCAGAGGGGAACTGGCGGGCTGAGGTGGGTAGGGGAGAATGCAGGGGTGGGGGGACGAGAAGAGATCCTGAGCAGAAACAAAATTTCTGCTAGGAATTAATATGGCCCCCAAGAATCGTAAAAAGACCCAACTAAGTGGCCTGGAATTGGGTTTAAGGACACAATGAAAAACAACACCAAATCCATGGGGAACAGCATGGTGAGTGACTCACCAAATCATTTGGCTGCAGCAGCATAAATCAAAGCACTAAAGTCTAGACCCATTTCCTTGGAAACCCTCGTCTTTCTGGTATGTTAAGGAAAATCAAACTGGTAGTTTTGAGATGTCCATATGCCAGAATCATCACAATATCATGGATTCTCCTTCATATTGTGACTAATATCCTGAGCTCTGGACAAAGTAGGGGGTTGATCTGAGCCCCGGTGCCTGTCTGGCCACTCCTGTACAATGCCACTCCTTAAGAGGGACCGATGTTAGCTTTAGAATCCATTCCAGACCCACAGGGCACTAATTGAGCAACATCAGACACTGCCAGGAAACTCTCTTGAGTACCTTCACGGCTCTTGAGCATTCCTTCTCTTTGACCTTAGATATGTCCTTAAACTGATCCACTCCTTCCATCTAAAGGCCTCCAGGTGACCGTCCTCACGACCTTGAATCTCTGGGGGGAAGTGGGGAGGATGGGGAGAGAGTGGGCTGAGGTGCCAAGGGATGATGGAGTCATCTGAAGGGAAGTTTATTCCATGGTTGGGAGGTGCCCTGCCCAGGCTGCTGTACACAAGGGCTATTTATAACAAGTCTGCTTTTAAACTTGGATTTACAATGAAGTTCAAAGCAGAGAGAGCAAAATTCCAGATTGAAGAAAAATTACAGCTGGAAAAATCATTTTTGAATAAAACAACCAAGAAAGTTTTCCAAGTGGTTACTCAGTTTGGGAATTTAAGGAAGGTAAAGGTTTGTGTCCAGGAAGAAACTGCTGTGGGGAAATGGAGGAATGGAAAGTCTCACCTTCGCCCTGTTTTTTTTTTTTTGAGCCCTGTCCCACCATACACAAATCTGACTCAAGAGGGGGGGCTTCCTCGCCACTGCCTCCGGTAGGATCATGCGTGCAGAGGTCTCTGGTCCCTCTACCGCTGAGGGTCGGTGGAGGGGGGGTAGTAAGTTGCCCCTGGCCTTTGGCCCCCAACAAACACGTCCCCTCCCTGCCTCAGCTCTGCACATGGCACCCAGCTCCGGGTCACTCAGGAGTGTGTGTTGGAGCGGGGAGGGGCAGTGGGAAGGAGCATTGGGTTCAGGGTTGATAGTCGCTCAGCATGACTGCTGGCTCTCTGGAGGTTGCCGAGTTCCACTACGGGATGGCCTACGAGGTCGCCACTTCTTACCTCCTAAGTATGTGCCAGTAAAGCAGGGCACCCATTCGCTTTGAGCAAAGTCTCAGCTTCAGAATCCTTCTTAACCCGACGGTCCCGGCTGCCCTCACAGTTAGAGTTAGCACCTGCTTTGAAACCTATCTGCTAGGGTGGGTAGAAAGGGAAAAAGAGACGAGGAAGAAAGACAAAAGTAACATTTAGGGAGCTCCCACCACCAAGGAGGGGCACATCAAGGCAGTGGGTGACGGAGGTGTTTTATTGCCGATGAGGCAGATTCATAAAGAAGCAGACTTTTGCCAGTTTCACCTGGTGCCTCAGTGGTCCAGATAATGCACCTCTTTTGCCCACACCCTGGCGGGACCACGCCCACTGCCCCTCCCCCACTCGGTGCCCCGCCCACTCCAAAGCTGCCAGGGTCCTCTGACCCAGGGGGGGCTCAGCAGCCTGAAGTCAGAAGCCTGCTGCTTTGTGGCCCTTCATTGAAACCAAAGGGCACCTGTTTGCCCTCCTGAGCGGTGGAGACAGCAAAGCTGCACCTTGTTATCTCCAGTGTCAATTGTGAAAGGGCTCAGGCCTGGGACAGAGGAGGACCTTTCCCACGCCAGTTAGTTTTTCTTATATTACCAAGGGTACTAGACTGCCCTTACCTGAGTTTTGTGTTTTGGTGCCAGGGATTGAACTCAGGGGCACTCGACCACTGAGCCACATCCCCAGCCCTATTTTGTATTTTATTTAGAGACAGGGTCTCACTGAGTTGCTGAGCTCCTCGCCATTGCTGAGGCTGGCTTTGAACTTGAGATCCTGCTGCTTCAGCCTCCTGGGATTACAGGCCTCCGCCACGGGGCCTGGCTCCCTACCTGAGTTTTAAGATCATTACAGTAACAGTACAAACAATTCACAACATACCATGTAGGGTTATCTAATTTAGAAAAACAAATGACAGGAGTTCGGTTTAACTGGAATTTCTGATAAAAGAGTGAATAATTTCTTCAGTATAAGTATTTTCCAAATTTTGTTTCCATGAATAATTTTTTTAATGTAAGTATTTCACAGATTTTGCATACTATGTACTTATACAAAAATTTGATTTTTTAATCTGAAATTCAGATTTAAATGGGTGTTCTATATTTTAACCAGCCAGGCTAACATGGAATTGTAAGGTGTGGCATGAATTGAGGAAAAAAAAAAAAACCCTCAGAGATTAAAAAAAAAAAAAAAAAAAGGAGCCAAAATGAATGTTTCTACAAATTGACCATTTTCATTATTTTTTTTTTTTGCCACATTCCACTCCAAGACATATGTTTTGCATCACAACCAAATGTGTACGTACGAATATGTCTTCACATTTTCTGTGTGTGGTGCAGACAGTTATTACCTGTCTTCTGCATTCTACTTTATTTTGTTTTTCCTTTTAATGGGTCCTAGTGCAGCCTCACTTAACTGAGTTCATAAGCCCCCAAATGCAAGGGTCAAAAAACTGTGGCCCAGAGGCTGGGCATGTGGCTCAGGGGTAGAGTGCTTGCCTAGCATGCATGAGGCCCTGGGTTCCATCCCCAGCACCACCAAAAAACCAAACAAAGCAAAAATAATGACCAAACTGCGGCTCAATGGCCAAATCCAAAAATCCAACCAGCCCCTTATTTGTATATGGCTCCCAAACTAAGAATGGTTATTACCTTTTGAAATGGTTGGGGGAAAAATAAAAAGGAAAATGATCTTTCATGATATGAAAATTATATGAAATTCAAATTTCTGATTCCACAAATAAAATTTTATTAGAAAACAGCCATCCTCCTGCACTGATCCACTCGTCTGTGATCATTTTCCAACAACAAAGGCAGAACTGAGTAGTCACAAGCTAAAGCCTAACATATTTACAGTTTCTGACTTTACTGAAAAAATGTGTAGGTTGCATCCTGACATGTACAAAGCTCTGCTCTAAACAGATCTGCCTCTAAAAACACTCATTCCTGTCCCTGTGAGGAAGTAGTTTTTTCTAAGAATCTCAAGCGAACCTCATTCTTCTCAGTTCCTCATAAGATCAAGGCAGATTGAGGAGACTGGACCAGTAAACTCTCAAATCCAGCTGCCCTTAGAATATGAGATGGATTCCCTTGAGACCCAGAACTCAGCAAAAGGTGAAAGGATGTCACTGATCACTTTTCCAGTCACTCCTAGAATCCACGGCTCTTAGGGCAGGATTATAAAGAACACAGACAACAGACGTCCAGCACTTGACCTTGAGTCACTTAAACTCTTGACTCTCCTTAGAGATTAGAGTCTACGGAGCCAAGGGGCATGATGGGAAGGTGTGGCTGAATCTGAAGGTGAGGCCTCACACAAGCAGAATCTTGTATGCTTGTTGAGACAATAAGCAAGAGAAAGGAAAGAGGAGGCAAGGGGGGGGGCTGGGGTTGTGGCTCGGTGGTAGAGCACTTGCCTCACACTTGTGGGTTCAATTCTCAGCAACTCGTCAAACTATTACCAAGAACCAAATTCATCCTGTTACCTCTTTTGTAGATAAAGTTGTATTGGAACAGAGCCACGCCTATTCATCTACCTACTATCTCTGGTTGCTTTTACACTACAGTGGCAGAGTTGGATACCTGTCTAAAATAGTGACTATCTGGCCTTTTCCAGGATGCAGTTTTACAACTGCTATGCCAGATGCTGGCCATAGAGGAGAAGCAGGGCGACAGAGCAAAGCCAGCAAAGGCCCTGAGAAAGCCTCTGGTCAGGCCACACGAGAACTCCCAGGAGAGCATCTAACAGTCTCCTTTGCTCTTTCCTCCAAAATGGCACCACATGGCCAAGAGGGCCAGCAGCTCTGAGCAGAGCTTGAAGCTGGGACGTGGATGCATTTGAGAGGGAGGGCTCTCTAGCAACTTAGAGGTCAGCAGGATATCAATTTTGGCCCTTGGGTGCCAGTATGAACAGATGCCAGTATGAACAGATGCCAGTGGCCAAAGAACAGGTCCGCTCCAGGCTAAGGATGCCTGTGGACCAGAACACAGGTCTCCCTCTCTCTCTCCCAGCCCCCATGCACTTCATATCCTGTACCGAAACAGTCCTGGACTTCTAGGATCTCCGCTGTACTCCAGGGAGAAAGGAAGGGGATGAAATTTTGAAAGGAGTGCTGAAACCTGCAATAACTGCATAAACATCAAAGGCAGTGATTTTTACCTAGAAGTCACTCTCCATAAAGTTTTCTGCCACCAGCAGAATGTATGTTTAAGCTGGAAATTAGGTTATAGAAAGATGAAAAGTTACATTCTGTGTGCCCGATAGGAAGAACAGGAAACTGACTTAGCCACTGCAGGAAATTGGAACTCCATTCGCAGCAATTCTGGAGACTTCAGCAGTTTAAGTCCCAATGGCTTAAGGACCCAGACTACTTACTTTTTACCTACTTCTTTCTAGAATAATAGAATTCACACCAGTCCTGATGATTTTTCCCCACTGTAACTTCCACTCTATGGAGTAATTCTGTGCAGTCTAAGTTTTCACCAGTAGGTGGTGCTCATGTGGATGGTGCTGGTTCTCATTTCTGATGATGAATTAGCTAAACACTAATTAAAGCTCTCTTCATTGTCTCTTTCCTCTGATCTAATTGAACTTTGTTATTAAGTAGGCCTTGAGTGGTTTCACCTCCAGGTTAACTCTCCCTCCCTGGAGTGGAATCATGGAAAGAATTCCGGAGTTCAGAAACCTGGGACACGGATTTTGGCTGTTCTACTAATTAGTTCCATTGGCCAAGTCACTTAATCTCTCTGAGTCTCAGGATCTTTGTTTTAAAAATAAATGAGTTGGACTTGTTACAGCCTTGTTTTCTATGTTTGAAAAACAACTCTACAACCAGAATGAGACAATACTTCTCACCAAGTAAATTGATACGTTTTAAGAAAAACTTGAGATTCCAGGAAGGAGGCTCTTTGACATAATGCTGGGGAATGTAAACTGGCACCAACTCTCTATAGCACCACTTGGCAATGTGCAGGGACGGTCCTAAAAATGTATCTACCCCCTCGCCCCCAATTCCACATCTGGAAGTTAATCTCAAAGAATAATTATAGACGTGCAAATATATAGCTCAGAAGACATTCAATAAAGCAGAGTATTTTGGCTCTTTGGAGGGCTCAGTGTATCTTTGTTAATAATTTCTCAGCCTTCACATAATGTTTAGAACTACATCATAATAATTGTATGAGACAAAAAAAGAAAACCATTGCTTAACCATCTAATGAGAGGAAGAAGCAGAGGCTATGTTTTATTTAGCATTTGTTGTGGGCCAGACGCCATATTGGACTCTGAAGCATTTGAACAATAGCCCTATGCAAAGGCTATTACTATTTATATTTTACAGATAGGAAAGTCCAAGGTTCAGACAAGTTAACTCTCATGCCCAAGTCACCTGCTGTTGACTAATGGGAGAAGAAATGTGTCTTCTGCTTTACAAAGGTCAAGATCCCCCACAGTCCAGGGATAGCTGTCCCTGTAATGGAGGTAAGGGGACGGAAACTCCCTTGGACTTTGATTCTGCCTGAGAGTTGGATTGAGGCCCTTCAGAGCCTTTGAGGAATAATTGTCATTTCAAAGCTTCTGCCAATTCTTTGTGCTGCTAAAAATGGAAAACCAAATTGGTCTATGGGGGCCAAGTCTTATAGTAAGAAAAAGCACTTAATTGGGCTTTTATCTGTGCAAAAGGCAATTCCATGCTGGAAGGGGAAGGCCTAGACGAGGAAACCCTGTAGCTCTTGTGTCTACCAGAGTAAATGGATAGGATCACTCCAGCATTAATGGACTTGATGGAAGGAGGGAGGAAGCCTTTAGGGCTCAGCTTTCAGGAAGGAAAACCCAAAATGGAAGAGAGAAGGGAACAGGGAGCACTCCTGGCAATATGTTAGGAGGTTAAGGTCAAGGAAGACCTGGAGGTAGGGTGGCAATTATGGCCAAAGACTGGACTGTCCCGGCTGACCCTGAGCTTCCGTCAAGCTATTGGGTGAGCCAGAACGCCTTATTAGCATTGTCTTAGGGTGAAGGGAGGCAGTGTGTCCATTTTGAAAGCTAAGGAAACATTCAGATGAAGAAGTTAAGTGAATACCGAAGCTCTGTCTGCACTCTTGGAAGAGTCCCGGGCTTCCTGAAGTCTTATGAGTTGGAACCTGAAGTTACTTGATTTTCATGGGCTAAGAAAAAACATGACCTTGGAAAGTTGTAATCAACTCAGGGACACATGAGTTCTGCGTGGTTATTGCAGTTCAGGAACAGAGACTTAAGGTGGTCTGCAGAACAGCTGAAACCACAGAGGGAATGCTTTTCAACAGGGCTCACCTGTTCTGGGGACTCTCCGACCGCAAGTGCTGGCTGCTGTCAGCCGCTAGGTGATTACAACATGAGATCATTCTTACAATGGGAAAAGGCTTCTCCTCCCAGGCAGACTAACCATCTTGTCATTTTTATTGCATGATTAGTATCAAGAGAAAGTGAGTCGGAACTGTGTCAGCTCCCTGGGTGTGCACTAGCAAGGCTGAAGGAACAGCTATCTTAGCAAAGAGAACAGGTGGATTATTGCTGGCTTGCTTATAAGGTCAAGACAACAGTGTCCCCAGAGGCACAGCCAAAGACAGGGGGAAGGGGCCTCTTGGGAAAAGGCCACCAGTGCCCCCCACTACCTGTTTTTGGAACAAGCATGACTGCTATTACAGAGCTCCCATACAGTGATCTCTTTCTAGACACCTCCCACTTGCCTTTTTCTTATTAATGTCAAAAGTTGTTCATGCTCATTATCAACCTGCAGTAGTTTCCCAGAGCTTCCATGACATATTAGTACTAAATTGGGGGCTTGAAACAAGAGAAAGGAATTCTCTCACGGTTCTAGAAGCCAGAAGTCTGGAGTCCAGGTGTCAGCTGGGCTCCCACTGCAGGCTCTGGAGAGGAGCCTTCCTCACCTCTCCCAGCCTCCGGTGACTCCAGGCAGTCAGCATCGCTTGGCTTGTGGCCACATCACTTCAGTCTCTGCCGCCATCTTTGCCTGGCATTCTTGTCTCTCTGTGTGGTTCTCGCTCCACTGTGTGTGTCTTATAAGGAAACTGGTTATTGGATTTGGGGCCCACTTAGGACAAGCCACAATGATCTCACCTGGGGATTCTTAACATAATGATATCTGCAAACTCTTTTCCAAATAGTCATGTTTACAGGTTCTAGGTAGTCATGAATTCTGGAGGGCACTAACTCTTTTCAGTTGAAATGCTTGAACAGTTCTTAAAGATGTGTTCAGAGTCTTTGTCAAGGGCAAGCAGCTCACCTGTGAAGAGTAGTGCTGATGAACCTACTGCCACCTGAGATGTGACAGCACAGTGCTACAGAACTGGAGATGTCTCGCAGTTGATCCCAGACATCTCACTTGGCCATTCTGTGGCAACATGTCTGGCCTTCCCTGTGATGCGTCCACTACTTGGAGTGGCAGGAGACGCCAGGCTTGCTGAGGTATTATTCACTCCAGCTTTAAGAAAACTTTTAAGCACCACTGTATGTCTGGGATGGAGAAGGTGGGGTAGACATGGTGTGGTATTGACCGCTGCCAGTCACCCTTGGCAAAGGGTGGGGTGGAGACGGAGAACAACGTAGAAAGGGAAAGGTGACTCCACTGTGTGGCGGTGGCCGGGGGAGGTTCTTGGGTGTTTTCAAGATTCATTCCAGGCAGCCTTCCCTGCCCCAGGCTGATGAGGATCTTTCTTCTGCTACCATAGATATATTTATCTGGTTGAAGGACAATCATCTGTTCACATTTCTGTCCCCTCCTCTATATCTTAGAAAAAGGACTATTTTTACTCTTTCCTCTGTGTCTGACACATACTAAGTACTCAAAGGATACCTAGTAGATAGATGAGCAGGGGCAAGCCAGGGGATTGAGTGAGCAGCAGGCAGTGGGAAGGCACGGCAGGGAGATGCTATCTATGCTCAAAAGGCACAAGTAAAGGCAATTTCGTGCTTGTCACAATTATGTTTAATCTAGCCATCAAACAGGCCCCAAAGCAACCTAAACAAAGAGCATCACCAGGACATTAACATTTTACAGATGCCGTATCTGATCTCCTGTCTTTATCTCTCCCCTAATTGAGGCATCGGGGCCTAAGGATGTTTCCACTTGGGCCAAGCACATGCTCCACGCATCCAATGGGACACAACACACTGCATTCCTCACGGACGTACTATGAGCTCATGCAAGTCCCAGGGTGCTCATCTGGTCCAGGTTGGAGGGAAACTATTTAGCTGGATGGAGAAGAACACATCATGTGTCAACTTGATTCCAAACAGATTTTATGACATACTGAAACTGCTTTTGATAATCTACTAATGTATCAGAAGGGCTATTGAACTAAAAAAGAACTGGCGAACCGCTGTATCTTTGAGGTCTGGACAATGTTTGTGTGGGCTTCAGGGATGAAAGAAATACAAAAAGATGCAGGAAGCTTAGTGAAGATTATCCCCAATCCGCCCCCTTTACTCCTAGAAGCATTGCTGTCTATTATAGCCAGAGGTCTTTTCTGCCAATTTAGTAATATAAGCATTTTTTTTTTTTCTGGCTAAAAGTCAGGATAGACTTTTCCAGAGACAAAGAGGGCTCTGCCATGGCTACTCCCATCCCTGATAGGCATGGGCAGCCACAGATACTACTAGAAGAGCCAAAGTGTAGCCCTCTCCCATGGGACTGTTGCAACCTGTTGGTGGTTTCTCCATCCATCTGAGTGGCCCCAACAACTGTCACTTGACCACAACAACATTCCTAAGTGATGCCTAAGGCTTCATGAAGTCTCTTGATAGATGTTTTAAATCACTTGTGTTCACTCTGGCACCATCTGGGGTTATGAGCAGCAGTACGGTGTGTTGGGATAAGAATGACTTCAAATTCCAACTCAACCCCTTGATGATGTGAGCTTTGACTAAGCTGCTTAATTATTCTGGCCTTGGTGTCCTCATTTGAATATGGTGATTAAAATGACAAGGAGCTATGAGTTGGGATTACAAACAACAATTCCAGTAGGGATGAGAGAAAACTGGAGTTATAGGAAAGGATGCTGGAGAAATTAACCCAGTGAAATGGAGAGTTAATGCACAAGTCCTTGGGAAAGGCAAGAAGTAGACAATTTAGCTCTTGGGACAACATCTCATTGTTAGTGGCCTAAATGAAGGAGGAGAGAAGTTGGCTGAGGCAGCTTGGGTCTCATGTCCCTTGGGATTACTCAGCTAAAATGAAGGACAAGTGTTCCTCAGGGATGGTGATTGCTGGGTCTGTAAACACTAGAACTGACTCCTACCTTATACGCCTTAGCTAGAGAATATGGAGGAAGCCTTCAACTAAGGTAGGGGAAATTGCAGTACTGTCTCCTGGGATGGGGGAAGGGTTGTAGCATCTAGAAATCTGTGACGTTGTATTGGACCATCTCAATACCTGAGAAGAGGAGGGGAACACTCTGGAACCTCGAGGGGAGAGACTAGAAAGGTCCCATTCCTTATAATGTGTTTCCTGAGAAACCCTGCGTTAAAGTAAAGCCAGGCTTCCAGTGGCTACATCTCCTGCTAATGCTGTGTGATGAGGAGAATATACATCACTAACTTTGCTTTTGTTTTTAATAGAGGCTGTTTTTGTTTGAGGGTTTTATTTTATAATAGTGTTTTTTTTTGGGGGGGGGCGTTGTTTTTTGTTTGTTCTTAACTTATCCAAATCGTTTTCTTGGCATGGTAGAGACATATTTCCTAAAGTACCAAGAAAGGGGTGCAGGGGATTTTTAGTCTGAAGCCATCCTTTCAGATGCTCTTCCACCTGAGGCTCAGAGGACCGCCTTTTGGGTCTTCTCCAGGAGAGGTCATAAAGAGGTCCTCAGCACAGGGCTGTAGAAGATGCCCCTGACAGCTGGGCAGACCTATTGATGGGGATTATGGTGCAAACATGGTTAACCTCATTTTGTTTTCATACAGGAAGCCAGAGGCACAGCTAAGAAACAAATTCACTACTTCTGTCCTTGCTGGCCGAGGACACGCCTTTCCTCTGTGGAAGAGCTGTTTCCATGGTGAGGGACTCACATGCTTTTTCGCTGCTACATTTTCTTTGAATCATGGTAGGCAATTAGGCATTCAAATTTGACTCTTTACCTCTGGGACTCCCGCGGGTATGTGAAGAATTCCCCCATCTGTTTTGCTCAGGATGTGGGCAGATGAGGAAGTAGCAGCCACGGGGAGATGTTAGGTCTCTGTTTGGCTGGTGTTGGGAAAGAACCTTTTCTGTAGGCCAAGGAGACATTCCCCAGTGCAGAGGTGGAAGCTCGAAGGGTGTCTTCAGAGCTGCTTCCCTAAGTGTCCCCAGGTCAGAGGGGACAGAGGGGGTCGGGGAAACCGCCACCTTTCAAAGATAACCTTTGACTTAAAGAGAAAATTCTGGAGTTCTGAAGGAATGGAAGATTGTATTATAAAAGAACAAAGAATTCAAGTCTACTAATATTTATGAAGTTCTAGGTGAATCATTATCATAATGAACAATAAGAAGAACAGCTCATGTTTGCTGTCCTCTTTCCAGGCACCAAGCACGGTTTCAAATATATTATATGTATTAATGCATTAATTCTTCCTAACAAATTAGCAAGGTATTTAACCTGTTAGTATGCCTAGGTTAACGATGCAGAAAAAAAAGTACCAAAGGGCTAAATAAACTTCCTGGTGTTATCCAGGTAGTAAGTGGCAGAGAAGGGATATAAATTCAGACAGCGAGTCTCCAGAGGATGGTCTTTGCATCACTATCTTACAGTATCTCTTAAGACATGGTTTCTTTTCTCAAGGTTATAGGGAGATAGAAACATAAACAGATAAAGCTAATAGTATTTGGAAAAAAACGATGTATGTGTACAGTGTGTTTGGGAAACTTTTAGTTCAGGGGACCATTAAAAACACACATGGAAAGAGATGATATGTCTCTTTTAGCCCAAGGAGTGGGGCAGGTTTATCTTTTTTTCTCAGAAGCGATTTATATGGAGGTCTAACATCAGAAGCTGATACAGCCAAAGGATTTGTCTTGAAATGATAATTTTCTTCTTACTACAAGTCAGCCTACTAATCCAAACATAAATTATAGCATTTACTGTTTTTTTCATCCACAAATTAAAACATGACATCATCAGCTGAGGAATGTTAATACATGCCTAACTAGATTTCTTTTTCATTTCATCTCCTCTCTTTCGTGGTTCACATCCTCCTCCGCCACCTCCTCTTCTTCTTTCTTCTTCTTACCATATTTATTTCACTAAGTGGTTGAATTGGCCCTACATCACATCTCAGCTTCACCATAAGTTGAACTGGAATTGTGAAGTCTATTTGGGAGGCTGCTTTAGGATCCAGGTGAGAGAGTACGGTGAGGGTCTGAGCTGAGCAATATTGACACCTTAATCCATTCAGGCTGCTACAACAGAATACCACAGGCTGGGCAGTTTATGAAGAACAGAAAGTTAGCCTCACTGTTGAGGGCCAAGACCGAGTCGGGATGATGCATGGCATTTTGCCAGAAGGGAGTGGTTGAGAGGTGACGCCAGAGAGCCATTGAGATGATGATGGTTATGTTAAGCTGTGTATTCAATTGTATATAGACCTTTACTGTCCGGCAATAGGGCCGCTCTTGCTGCCTCGGCGCCCGCTACTTTGGCGTTCCTGTTGAGTTCTCGCGGGATCTGAGAGAGTGAGAGTGGAGCCGGGTGAAGGGAGAGAGGGTTCTGGAGACCCTGTGTGGAGTGCTGGTGGAGTTCGGGCAATAAAGAGTTGCTGTTTGAACCTACAAGTGCTTCGCAGCGGCTCGGTTATTTGTGCCCAGCCAGACTGCGGCACTCACAGTTCTGGATGTGGAAAGACCAAGATTAAGGCACCAGCACCTTTGCTGTCTGGTGAGCACCTGTTCTTGGATCATCAACAGCCATCTTTTCACTGTGTCCTCTCATGGCAGGAGAGAGTGAAGGTCTCTCTCCTGTCTCTTTTACAAGGACACTATCCCATTGCCAAGGTTCTGTCCTTACAACCTAATCACCTCTCAAAGGTGTTAAAATTTCAGTGTATGGATTTGGGGGAACAGAAACATTCAGACTATAGCAACAGGAATGGAGGAGAAGGGAACACACTTGAAAAACGTGGAAGAGTTAAATCAGTCAGTCGTGGTGCATGGGGAGCAGAGCTGGTGACCGGTTAGAGGAATCTGGATGATTTCCAGGTTTTGGCCTGGATGGTTTTCATTTATTGAAATGCAGAACAGAGGAAGACAAACAGGTTTAGGAAGGAATGTGGAGAGTTCACTTGGGGCATGCTGGCCTGAGTGCATGTGGAAGCGTCCAAAAGGAAGGAGGATGTATAAGTCTGAAACTAAGGGAGTGGTAACAGAATTGGAAATATAAATGAGATACTTATTGGGTAGAGGCTGATAGCTAGTTCTAGTGATGACCACCGTCAGTTTCTTCTTTCACTGATTGCACATGCCACTCCCCTACCCAGGGCTGGATTAATTTCCTCTCCTCTTGTTTTAGCCAGCTTTTTCATTGCTGTGACTAAAGGACCCAACCAGAACAACTGTAGAGGAGGAAGAGTTCACTTGAGGGCTCATGGTTTCAGAGGTCTCAGTCCATGGACGGCAGGCTTCATTCCTTGGGGCTTGAGGTGAGGCTGAACATGATGGCAGAGTGTGTGGCCAAGGGAAGCAGCTCACATGGTGATGAGAAAGCAGAGAGAGACTCCACTTGCCAGATACAAATATATACCCCAAAGCCACGTCCCAATTCTCACCTCCTCCAGCCACACCCTACCATATCACTTCAATTACTACTCCGTTAACCCCTATCAGGGAATTAATTGACTGATTAGTGAAGATTCTCACAGCTCAATCATTTCTCCTCTGAAACATTGTCTCATATGTGAGCTTTCAGAGGACACCTCTTGAATCTCATCTGAACTTGGAGATGTTTTAACTAATAGAATGCTGTGGAAGAAACATTCTGGAACTTCTGAGCTCAAGCCCTAAGAGAAAAGGCAATTATTCCTGACTTCCTCTTGAGGTGGAGCATGGGGTGCAGCCGCCATGCTCTGGAGAAGCCCAAGCTCTCACCCCACAGAATCATGATCATGCACATGGCTGTTGTTTGAGCCACTAGTTTTAAATGGTTTGCTGCATAGCAATAGAAGTGAAAATGGTACCTGCTAAGGTCTGAGTGTGTTCTCCAGAGTTTTGATGCTGAAGTTTAGCCACCAATGTGATCGTATTAAGAGGTGGGATTTACAGGAGTGATGAAGTGGATGAGAGCTGAGCTCTTGTGAACAGGATTAGCAACTTTATAAAAGGCTGGAGGGAACGAGCCAGGCTATTTGTCTCCTCTGCTCTTCTGCCACATGAGGAGACAGCGTTCACCCCCTTTGCCTTTCTGCCTTCTGCTCTGGAGGATGCAGAGTCAAGATGCCATTTTAGAGCAGAGAGTAGCCCTCGCCAGACGGTGAGGCTGCAGGTGCCTTCATCCTGGACTTCCGGCCCCACAGAACTGTGAGAAATGTATTGCTGTTCTTTATAAATTATTCAGCTTCAGAATTATTATTTTTTTTTTTTAATTTTTTATTGTGGGTTGTTCAAAACGTTATTATTTTTTTTTTAAACAGAATTATTTTTATAACCAACAGGAATGGGCTAAGGCAGTCTCTGAGAGTGGAGTGCTTCTAAAACAAACGCTTAATGTACATGACATTGGTTTGAATTTGGTAGCAGACAGAAGTTGAGAGGGCTTGAAAGAGAAACAAAGGCTGAAATAACAGTGAAGAAATTGCTGATGGTGATTAAATGATAAGGGATGGTAAAGAAAAACAGAGGACAAGTGAAATTTCGCAGTGTTTATTTGAGCAAAGACCCATTCAGGAGTCAGGCAGCACTAAGAACCCAGAGAGGTTCTGAAGCTTTTTCCCAGCAACATGAGCAGCCAGCACAGCATCAGGGATTGGTTCAGTACCAGGGATTGGTTCCAGGCCCCCTGCGGGTGCCAAGATCCATGATGCTCCCTTAAATAAAATGGCATAGCCTTTGCATATAACCTATGCACATTCTCCTCTATACTTTAAATCATTCCTAGATTACTTATAATACCACATAAAATGTAAATATTAATAGCTGTTATACTGTATAAAGGAACACTGATAAGAAAATTAATTCCATACGTTTTAAGTACAAATGTAACCATCATAGATCCAACTAAATAGTCCATGATCTGTCTGAGGCTGGTTGAATCTGTGAATGCAGAACCCATAGATAAGGAGGGCCAATTACTTACAGAAAAAAAAAAAGGAAGTAATTTACAGAAATAGCTGGGTCAGTTGCAGGTTGGTTTTTGCCTAACTTGGGCATGAGGTGATGAAGCATTTGCCTTCTATGGACTTAGTCTGCTCGGATTGGCTGAGACTGTACTTTGTTGAAAGAGAATTCTCCGAAGTTAGGTTGCAGTTGGTTTACCTCCTGGGTCATGTTGCGTTCACTGTGTAGCAATTCAAAGTACAGAGGCAGCTTTAGACCAAATAGATATTAACAGGGGTGTGAGTTATTTATGAGCAAAATAATTGGCCAAGTTGTAACATGAAAGCTTGAAAAAAATAAATACATGTGTGGATCTGGCTAAGGTGGCCAGGGAGGAGGGCAGAAGCCAATGATAAAGTACAGGAGGAGTGAGACAAGGCTGAGAAGGAGGCATTCAGCGCTCAAGCAGAATTTGGAGGAACTATTTTCAACTCAAGACTTGCTTGATGGGATATTTTTAAATGATTTCCTATTGTCCGATTCTCTGGCAAGTAAAAGATTCTCAAAGTGAAAAAATGACCACGAGTGAAAAAAAAATCAGATCCAAAACCCACCAGGAAAACACAGCTTCCAGGTGAAGTCCAGAGCCAGGGCATGGCTAGAAGACCCTTTGTGGAAGCCTCCGAAAGAGGCGATTGCTCAAAGACCTCACAGACCTCTTGATTAGACAAAAAGCATCCTAATCAGGAACCTCGTAGAGCCGCTCAGGTAGACAACAGCGCTTCTGAGAATTTTAAGGGGATTTTCCCCATCACTTCCTGACTTTGAGGTGCTATCTCAAATAGATCTGTGGAGATTCCTTTGTCTTCAGACCAATTATAATTAAAAATTCAAGGGATCACAATATCTTTTATGGGTATTAAATCAACTTAAACTCAAAGGGACAGATAGTGGAAAATGAAAAGAAATCCTGGACCTCAAACTTCCTAGGAACAGGAAGCAGGACGAGAAAGGTACTCAACCACAGGGCATTTCTTATAAGAAAAGGAGGACAACGCAGAAGGCGAAGCCAAGATTCCACAGAGAAGAGCCAAGAGCCACGGAAAACTACTCACAAGGAGCTGAAATGAACTCCTAATCCAAGAACATTCTCTGCCCCAGGAGTCAGAGAAAATGGCCACACGCGCTGAGCCTGATTTCAGAATTGCTAGAAGAGTGGCTTCCTGTGCTCTCCCAGTTGGAGCAGAAGCATTTATTGCTCTATTCTGTGTCTTTTGCAGAAGTTATACATTTGCTTGTAATATCACTTGATTTTTTGGTTCACAGATCTTTGCACCCAACAAAATGCAGCTGAAAAGCTTTATTCAAGGAGTGGCCCAGAGGCGCCACATTCTCATTTGTTCTTGACTGAAATAATGGATCCTACACCTTGAGCTGATTCCATAACAGGATGAGAATTTGAAGTGCATCTTGCTCATGGACCTGTTATCAATTATTGTGGCAAGAGGATTAAACAGATATCCAAATAGGTCCACCATCAATTCCTCCCCTCTTTGCATGCATGCACACCCCACCCTCATCAAGAGATATTTAATTTATCTGGGTGGCTGTGTGATTGCTTTGACCAATATGCTATAGCAGAAATGGCACCAAGGAGGCTGAATTTCTCTCTTCCAAGAACTGGCAGATTCCACCTTCTTCCTTTTTCAACATGGCTACCATCTTAAAGAAACTGGAACAGCCATGAGAAGAAGACTATATGGAAGAGGACTAAGACCTCCACGGTCAGCCCTAGTTGAGCTTCCGGTTGATGGCCCGCACCAGTACCCAGTGAGGCCATATTGGAGCAGTCATGCCTGTCTGCCCCCTAGCAATACCACAGAGAGAAGAGCACCCAGTTAACCCACAGAATGGCGGAGATAACAATTTGTTGCCGTTTTAAACCACTAAGTTTCAGGTGGTTTGTTGTAGCAACATGTAACCAAAACAGATAAAGATTCGAACAGGGAGATTGGCTAAGATATCACCAGGAAAGCATGTAAGTAATAAAGAAAGACAAATACTGGGGAGAACAAGAATTTTAAGTGGCTAGAAGACAGCTCCAAAAGTAGAGGGCAGAATAATCAAAGAGAGAGGCAGAGAGCAAGGAGAAACCCAAAGCAACTTCAAGACAAAGAATAGGCCACCAGTGTCAAAGGCAGCACAGTCCCAGAAAGATAAGGAGAACATGGAAATATGCCATCATCTTTGGCAAAGTGAAATCATTGGTGACCTCTGCCAAAGCTTTAGCAAAGTGGTGGAAATGGCAGCCCAATACAGGGGGTCAAAGAGGTTTCTCTCCAGGAAATTCTACTTAGAGATAGTAACGAGAGGAAATGACAGGTACAGACATCTCTTGTAACCAAGTGTCTCAAAAGGAAATAAGAGTAATAAACTTTTAGCAAATGGGACCTCGGGAGAGAAGTGTTACATGAACTCTTCTATGCTCTCCAATCAAGATCCAGAGCTCGGCTTCCCTCAATGGCCACCTTCAGAGTGACGTGTGGCATTAGTGGTTAGGTTAGTCCATGTAGTTCTGATGGAAAGTGGGTGATAGCGGCATCTGTGATGGAGGAGCACCGTATCAGATGCTCTGATGCTGGTGGCCACTAACCAGCTGCAAGGCAGCTCCTTGCAGACCTGCTTGCCTCCCCCACCCCCACCCCGCACCCTGCCATTCGGAAAGGGGTTTCCCTGGAACACTCTGAAGGGCCTTTCAGGGTTAACATTCTTTTAAAAAACTTTGATCTCAGACACCTCTTTATGTGATTATTATGCTTTGTGCTGATTCTTTTCCTGGAAATCCATGTGTGAGCATGGTCCATCACCTGATAGAGCGAACAAGAAGACACTTGCGGCTCAATGCCTCCACCCAAAATGCACACAATGCCATCAATTCCAGCCCAGATCCTCTGAGTGTCAGGTCCCTCCTGAGACCCTCAGGGGCCAGTATCACTCAGTGCAGGTCATGCTGGGACCCAAGGGGGCTGAGCAAAGCTCTTTGCCTTAGTCACATCCAGAACATGTGGGCATGTCCAGCAATAAGCCATGCCACCAAGCAGAGAGGAAGGAACTGGGGGTGAGGTCACTAAGTACAGTTATTTCCTAAAATGATGAGTGTCCCTCGATTTACATGTACTGGGAGAGAGATATCTATCACTTAAAGTGTTGCATAGAGGAGAAGCATGCCCAGAGACCTTCCGTATCCCTCCTTCCCTATGTCTTCATGTCCAAGCATGCTTTTCCATATTGATTGTCTGTTGGAGGATATTCTCTCTGCATTGTCTGCTGTCTTTCCTATTTTAATTTATACTTTTATCATTATTCTAGGGGATGTTTTTGTTCCCAGGAACAACTAAGGACCAAACCTGAGTGTAAGCAATTTCCCCCATCATCAGAAAATATCCTTAACTAACACTACCATACATGTTTTTTTTTTTGAAGAGGAATTTGAACTAGAAAGATGAATCTTATTACATCCCTCACAATCTTCACCTCAAATCCGAATACATTAATATCATTGTTATCAGTGAAATGGAAGAAAAAATAAATTTGCGACACGAGAAATAGCTCCTCACTTCCTGCTTATTCTCCAGGGAACTGGTGTGGTGTGCAAGTTAGGAGACAGCTTTGGTGCCTGTTAGCATGGGGTCTCTTTGGGGAGATGGTGGGCCAGCAGCTACTGACAGGAAACAACTGTGTGCAGGCAGAGCTGAGCTGCTTAACAGGGGTTCACGTTCTTGTGCCTTGTGCTGCGGGGTAGGACATTCCCCACCATGTGTCCCCCATGCCTCCACCAGCCTTTCCTGAAGTATGTGGCTAAGAACACAGATTCTTAACTCAGATCATTTCTTGTGTGATTGAATCTAACATCTTCATGCTTAGTAGCACCTGTGTCATAAGTTCTTGTGAGAATTAAATGTGTTAGTACACGTGAAGGACTGACGTAGGCTCGGCACACACCCAGCGCTCTGTTTACCGCTGCTTGCTCGTACTTTGTGATATTGAATGTTTTAGTGCAGGGAGGATGTAACAAAGAGCAAAGAACTATTTTGTGGGGGGAAAAAAGATGAGGACACAATCTGTTTCCAGATGCTCTTTGTAGCTGACGTCTCTGGACTGGTTCTTAGCAGGGCTGCTGCTATTCCTGTTTCAGGCTTCCTCTTCACACGTATCCACGACACCCGGCCTCTGCTGCGTTACCTTCCCATGGATGTCCTTTCATTCATTTGTTTGCTCCACACATACTTCCTGAGTGCTTCCGACTTTCTACGCCATTCTTCCAGGTTCTGAGAAATAATACAGCCAAGATCCCTGGGTCTGTGTTCTCAATCTCATTTCCAATACGAACACCTGCTGTGGTTGCCATGAAACAGGAGCATGGGGTTGAAAGTGACTGGGGAGAGTCACCCCTTCAGACAGGGTGGTCAGCCAGGCCTCTCTGGGGATGTGGGGTTGGAGCTGAGAAGTTACAGTGTAAGAGAGATGCCCACAGAGGACAGCGGGTTACGTTCCAACAAGGAATAAAAAGTTCCAAGAACCCGATTCTTACTTGGGATTGCCATGTGTTAACAAGCATAACACTCAAACGCGAGGTCTCTTAGCTTTAGGAGTGCACTTTACAACCAACATAAGAAGGACCTATAGACAACATCCGCTCCGATAGAAAAAATATATATAATATTGCAAATCCTCCAAGATAATTTTTAAATTATTTTTTTCTTTTCTATACTCTTCTTTTTTTAACTATTTTTTTAGTTGTAGTTGGACACAATATCTTTATTTTATTTATTGTTATGTGGTGCTGAGGATCGAACCCAGTGCCTCGCACGTGCTAGGCAAGTGCTCTACCGCTGAGCCACAACCCCAGCCCCAACCAAGATAATTTTTATATGGTTAGATAAAGTTTAAATAACCCAGGAAACATCCATACCTTGTCTGAAAATACTATGGTTAGGTATCTAATAAAAAGAAAATGACCCATGATTCCCTTCATTTATTCTCTTATAGGCCTTATAAGATCAATAATAAAATGTAAGTTTTTACAATTCATGATAGTGTAATTGCATTTCCTAACAATGCCTTCTTTCTTCATTAAAATACTATTTCCATCTGAATGAATTACTACAGACTTCTCAATTTCCACACTACTCAATGCTCATCACTGGACTCAACTATTGATGTCTGTAACCTCAACAGCCCCTCCCCACTGAATGATGGTGGGGGAATGTTCCTTCTCCTACCCTTGGATTCATTTCTTGGAAAGGAAGGAATTAATTGTCATCCTATGACACCCTTCAGCCTAGGGCATTAGTTCAAGGTAGTTTTAAAACGAATATGAATTGCATAAACCAGGGACTCGGGCACTGAAATTCTTCTGGAATGGGTGTCATTGTGATATTAGGAGGTGTTCCAGGAAGAAAACTCACATTTATGAACCACCTACTCTATATGAAGCATCTACACGTGCTATCTCATTTAATCTAATGCCGAAAATGTCTAAGAACCTTGTTTGTGTGTTACTTACCACCATGGTTATGCACTGCTCCCTGGATATTTGATCATATGAAAAATTTGAGACTCTACACTCAAAGGCATGTGTTTAAATCTCATTAGAACCTCAGGGATGAGTAACTACTGCTCCCGTTTTGTATATGGTGTAGTTTCCAGCCTGGATTTGAGCTCTGTCCATCTTGCTATGCCTTCTAGTGTAAGCCATCAGACGTCTATTATCATGAAGACCCTTGTGAGAGAGAGAGCTCACACTGAGGGAAGAGAGAGTTGAAGACAATGGTCTTGACCTAGTTGCAAATACTCAGTTGCAGAAGTCAGTTAAATGTGATGTTTGCCATTGAACCCACTCATAAGGATCCAGATCTGAGTTCAAAGAAGATAAGGGGGTGTAAACAAGAAGAGCAAAATCAAACAAACCATGAAGAATCATTTCTCTAAAACTGTGTGTGTCCACGGGCCACAAGCAGCAGACATTAGAGCTGCTCCTCCTTGGACCAGGCGAGAGGGTCCCCCGCCCAGCACCTACCCTCTCCTTCTTTCCAAACAGACTCCCACCTTCTTCAGCTATCCACTCTTTCGTATTGACAGGAAGCTTGCTCTGCTCTCTGCTCTGAAGGTGGACCTGGCTGGCCTAGAATAATTCCTTCCCTCTTTCCATTGACGAGATTGAACGTGAGTAACTGAGCCCAAATTTTCCAGGTCTTGGGAGAAAATTCCCTAACATGTCTTTAGGAGAATAACCAGAAATAACCTCTTCTCTCTGGATATTTTCATGGTGGGCATGTTCTGAATTTGCTCAAGTTCCTTTGTTACTGAATTAAAATGAGATATTGAGAAGACAAAGCGTAGAGAGTTGAAGTCCCCAGAACTCACTGACCTCGCAAAGCTGTTCTCTCCATCTTCCATTAGTGTCCCTTTTATAGCTGGGCACCTGGCCATTAAAGTGAAGACATCGTCTCTTTGAAGTTTGGTGTGTCTATGGGAATAAGCTCTGGATGATGAAATATAAGTAGAAAGGTCACATGGCCACTCCAAGGAATTTTTCTTACAGGACATTTGGTTCATAGACATCTTCATCCTGTCTTTGTCCTATGCTGGAAGCATGAATGCAATGGCTGGAGCTTTACCTACTCTTCTAATCCATGAAAATAAATCCACACTATAAGCTTTGACTCATCGAAGCATACTGTGTATTGATGGCTACTCCAGGATAAATATGACATTGAAGAGATGATATCCATCGGAAAACAACACTGCTCAGTGGTAATCAGCAGGTCTGAAGGTGTCCATCAAAAGCTAAGAGAGGGGCTGTGGCTGTGGCTCAGTGGTAGAGCACTTGTTTAGCATGTGTGAGGCACTGGGTTCAATTCTCAGCACCACATATAAACAAATGAATAAAATAAAGGTCCATTAACATCTAAAAAATAATTTTAAAAAGCTAAAGAGAAAAGTATACCCCACATGTTCAACATGATAACTAGGTGGAATTAATGCTACATACACCCGAGATTCCCAGAAATATTTGAGGAATATATTCCATTAACGAGATGGAATAAGAATCCATGGAATATGCATTACAGCCCTTAAACTCAGCTGTTTTCAAGCAAAAGGTTAGTAAGCACAGAGTTGAATTGCTATAGATGAAGAAATAAGCTCAGAAGGGTACATAACTTGCACAAATTCATGTAGATAGACTCACAATTTGTATCAGCACCAAATCCTGATAAAAGAATATTTTAAGGTCATGTTTTTTCCTAATAAATATTATTGCCTTCTTCTAAACAAATGCATTCTTGTTTTTTGCCAAGAATCTTTGTAACACTGGAAGAGAAACTAAACCAGATTTCCAGTAACACCCATTTACCCAAGATAAGTGAGGATAACCTATCAGGAATGTTGGCATTTGGAAGTTCCCTTCCAAATATAAACTTTTTTTGACTCTGCAATCCAATCTCTGATGTTCTTTATAAATTCTAAACTATATTTTTCAATCTCAATTCCTATAATTTTTAATAAACCACGTGTTCCCCTGAAGCATAAGTAAGGATAAATCAGATTTAATTTGATTTAGTCCTTGAGTGATCTGAATAATTTTTACTACTGGGTTGTTCAATTGTTAAAAAAAAATCATATTTCCAGTTTTAACTAGTTGGCCTCAGCTTTGGAACACATGTAAATTAGTAAACCTGGCAGAGAAAAGGCATACATTTTTCCAAGGATGGGTCAGAAAATGTGTGATTTTTTTCCCCCTACAGGCTATTGGCTTACCAATTGCAAGGAGTAAACCTCAGGAGATTCAGAAGCTCAATCTGCATAAACAACCCAAACTTTGGATGCTTATCAAAACTCTGGCAAAACTGGGCCAGAAATGGACTCTATTTTCTAGTGTAGTTTCTAGTATTTCCTGTTTCCAGTAGGACTGGACTATCTTGGGAAGAGTCTACTAATGACTGGAACCAGCTGGATAGAACTGGAGAACGCTCAAAAGATTGTTTTTTTTTTTTTAAAGAGCACAAATAAACAAGAGAAAATATAGCGAGTGTTGTTTGTTTCGAGCTGCAAGAGAAATGATCATTATAACATGGTTCTGAAAAATAAGTTGATTTGTTACTTCTTTTATTTTCCTGGGGGGAAAAAATCTGAAGGGTTTTATCCTTTCTGCATTTGGTTTTACCCCCAGAAAGCAGATCTACAAAGTGGACCTCATGCCATCTCTAGTGTGGATTGGAGCAAATCTATGTAATGGCTTAGTGCCGTGGTGTGTTATGTGTCTGCCCGAAGCCATTAATAAATTACTGTGCATCAACAACTTGGAAGAGGCTACAATGCAACCTATGATAAATAATAACCTGATTATGAGTCATTCTTCCCTGAGCCAAATAGGACTCTCCTCGGTCATTCCAAAGCACTAAGTGGGCAATAAATCTCTTTAGAGAAAGGGATTCTGAAGAACCATTGAAGAGCAAGGTTAACCCTCAATGGTAAACACCATTGATCAAAGCAAAACACCTCTGTCAGCCCTCTTCTTGCATGTGTGCTGTGCAGCAGAGGTCAGAAAGCTGCGTAGTAGTTCCTAGGCTCCCTTGCAGCTAGAGTTCTAAATATCATTTGGATTCCACTAATTGGAACCACTAGCAGCAGACTTAAGGTGGATATTGAGATGAATGCTATGCTTCTTATTTGAGCATTTCTGGAGGCAAATACCTCTACTATGATCATGGACCCAGTGGCCAGTCACTGGATAGCTGGTGGCAAGGTTCTAGCCATTTGCATTGCCAGCATGGACTATGGCAGGCATGACAAGGTTCCAGAGCTGGAAAGGAGCAGGGGTCTTTGTGATCATGACACGTTCCAGATCATGTGGGCAACCTGTGTCTTATTTGTCCTGTCTTCTTGACTGTGGCATTGGTGTGGCATTTCTAGCAGCTACAACATGAGCTTGGGAAGTTGGTGAACTGCTTCATGATTATGGAAGATTTAACAGCCACTTTGGTGTAGCTTCAAGAGCTATTATTAACCTGACCTTCCCAGTAATTCCATGCGCCATCGAATGTTCTCTAATAATTCTATTTCTGCATTAAACCAGCTCGTGTGTGTTCTGCCTTCTGTATATGAACCCTGATCAACACACCTCTCCCCGACATCTACAGAAATGCCAAGTTCTTCCAACTTTTTGCAGATGGACCTGAAGGAGGCTGAACGAGGAGGAGTGAGGGTGGAGCAGGAAACTTGAGGAGTGTTTCCAGGAGCTGATTGACCCAGGGGAAAATTTTACCCTGGAGCCTATTTCTGAACTGATGAGTTGTGAAGGGGAGACGATCAGAAGCCAAGAAATGGAGCCAAGGTCAGAGCAGAGGAGAAGTTAAATTCTATGTTAAATGGGAGCTTAGAAGAAGGCTGAGACTGAAGTTTGTAATGAAGAAATTTGGTTGAAAGGTCTATAGTAAGGGAAATTCAGAGCATGGAGGAAGGGGAAATGTTCCATTCTGGGCAACCCCAAGTTCTTCTGTGGTCAACTGGTTGTTAAGAATTAGGGGAAAATGGGTCCAAACAAGCCATCCCCATGTTCTCATAAATCCAGCGTTCCTCCCAATGCGACAAATCACCTTGGAAAGAACAGGTGACTCATGTTTCCACCAACCCTCTCAGGCCCCAGTGTCCACTGTAGTCCCATCTCAGCTCCATGTTCCATCCTCCCAAAGAGCCGTACCAATGCCTGGGACATTGGCCTCAGGACGCCACTGCCAGGACATCTTCCCAAAGTGCCACCAACTCAAGATGCTCCATGGTGGACTTCATGCAAGGGTTGAGAAATAGAATGGTCATTAAGGGCAGTTTATATTTTTGTCTGGCACAGCTTACCCAGATGGCTCTTTTCTCTAGGCAAAATGACATTGAGACAGTTAGTCTCTTAAAATTCTGTGACATCAGCTCTTAAATCAGGGCAAAAAATAAAAAAGTAAAAAATGGGCTTAAAGACATGGTAGAGAGGGACTGGGATTGTAGCTTAGTGGTAGAGTTTGCCCAGCATGCACAAGGTCCCCAAACCACAAATTTTTCAAAAAGGGGAAAACACGACATAGTAGAAAGAATTCCCATGGAGCAAAGTCTCCAAGGAGGGATGAGGGATGCATCCAAAGACCAGATGGGAGGATGATTGTGTTAGTTGACTTTTCATCTCTGTGACAAAATACCTGAGATAGTCAACTTACAAAGAAAAAAATATTTTATTTTGGCTCCTAGGTTCCAAAGTTTTAGTCCATGGTTGCTCGACCCCTCACTTTGGGCTTGTGGCAAGGCAGGACATCGTGGTGGAGAGTGTATGGTAGAGCAAACTTCTCACCTCATGGCAGCCAAAGACCAAAGAAAGAGAGAAGAAGGGGTCAGGTCCCAACATCCCCTTCGAGGGCATGCCCTCGATGACCTGACTTCCTCCCATGAGGCCCCACCTCCCAAAGATATCACAGGCTGGTGACCAAGCCTTCAACACAGGGTCTTTGGGGGAAATAGAAGATCCAAACCATAATATTGATTCTCTTGACCTCCTCCCACTGAGGCAGTTGGAAAGGGGTCATAGTGGGCAACAGAAGGGGTAGATGAGGAGGACAGTTCTTGCTTACATTCCTGGCAGCCTGGGGGTGCACGGACAGGCCCTTTCCCGTCCCCTTAGCCTCAGCAGACTGCACCAGGGCTAAGTCTTAGCTAGAGCCAGGCTGCCTGCGTGAGACTCCTCAACCAACTAGTCACCACTGTAGGGCTCGCAGGCATGTGTACCTGACTCTCCACGTTTATAAAATGAAAATAACTATGTTACCTGTTATAGGGTTTGTGAGGGTATTCAGTGAGAAAATGGTGAAGGACATAGAGTAGTGACCACAGTATTTTTTTTTAACTTAGAAGTTGTTTGCTCTCTCTCTCTCTTTTTAAATTTTTAATTTTTTTTATTGATTTAAAAAAATGACAGCAGAATGCATTACAATTCTTGTTACACATATAAACCACAATTTTTCATATCTCTTTGTATATAAAGACCACACTATCTTAAGTGCTCAGTAAAAGTCATCTATGACTATGGTGACAAATGTGCCCTCTTAAAGGAACCAGACTGGGACCCACACATCATCTAAGAGTCAGCACAGGCCAGTTACACGGCAGAGAGAGAGATGAGGGGATACAGTCTTCCTTTGGCTATTTGCAAGCTCTGTGACCCTGACCAGGCCACGCCCCTTCCAGAAAGGGGGAGAGGTTATACCTACCCAGTGGGGCTCTTCTGAGGCCAAAAGGTGATAGCATTCATAAGGAGAATAGCACAGTGACACTGTTAAGTCCCTTGTTGTCCAGGAAGTGGCCTCCACTGCCAGGCTGGCCTCTCTTACTCTTGCCCCTCCATACTTAGCCTTTGGGGATTGAAGGCATTTGCAGTCATAAGACACCAATCTCTCTCCTGCATCTCCTCTTTTCCTCCTGATTTTATGAACAAAATGAACTTGAAAAAGTAGTCAAAGCAACAAATACCTTCATAGTAATAATGTTTACAACCAACTGATTGAATAAAACAGACTTGCTAAAGGGCAGAATAAAAGAGTCCTTTTATTCTTTCTCCCAGTTCTGGTTCAATATGCTCTTTGACCCTCTTGTTTCCCACTCAGGGACAAATTCTCAGGCAAGGTCTCATAACTTTCCCCATCAGATCTAGAAAGTTAAAAAATTTCAGGCCATGCCCAAACATGAAAGGATCTATCTAATGTAATAATCAAATCATCAAGCTGCAAGCTGCAATCATCAAAGTGCAAGCTCGCACCTGATTAAAACTTCGCCAGTCCCTCACCCAGGCCTGCAGTGGGCAAAGGGGTATGGCCAGTTTTCCTGTCCTTCTCACCCCATCTTCTGCTCCACTCACTAGTTGCTGATTAGGGAACTTGCAGGTTCAGCACAGCGGGAAGGAGGGGGTGGAGGAAAAGACTCACTTGAGTAGTAGACAAGTGCTGTGGTGTCCTGGCATGATGGACACACAAAGCTGACCCTTGTTCTCCTGGACCTCAGTTGCTGCCTCTCTGGAAAACCTCCCACTGGGCACTCCCCAGTGCAGATCTTCTGGTGCAGACCATGTCTGTCCCCCAGCTGGCTGAATAACTTTTTCCTGAGGTCTGACTTCCAGCTGCCAGACCCTCCCTTCTGCCAGGGTAAGTGGACAGCTGTCATTCGCACACCCGCTCACATTTTTGCAGTTGCCTACAGTATGAGCTCAGATTTTCAAAGAACCCATAATGCAACATTTTCCAACTCCCTTTTTCCTGAAGCATGGATATATGACAACCATTCTGCCACTCAGAGTCACCACAGCAGGCGCTCATGCTGAAGATACTCAGGTGAGACCACAGGCAGGGATCCTGGCTTTCCCAGTGCTGATGAGGGTGACTGAGAGCCAGTGGAAGGCCTGCATCGGTTCCCTTCTCTGACAAGTCCCTCTGGGGTGGCTCTGAGGCTTGTTTCTGGGAGATTAAACAAAGTTTGTTCTAAAGATTTTGTAAGTCATTAATGCCTTTTAATAAATCCCTTCCTGAATAGACTGGCAGGTGGGGATTCTGACACTGGTGACTAAGAACTCTTACCAGGATAAGATGCCCCTCACTAGAAGGTTGCCAGGCCAGCTCTCTTGGAAGGTGACCTCAGGCCAGCTTCCTTCCAGGGGCCAATTCCAAGATCCCAGGGGTTCATCATTCCCAACAATACATCTTGCTGGATACCACCATTTGTCTTCATTCTATTGTCAGAGAGAGGGTAGTTACCCAGCTTTAAGCCTTCAGACTGTTCTTGTGAGGGCCACATGCCAGCCCTGTACCCTCAAGTTCTAGGAGGTTTCTATCCATCCCTGCAAGAAGCTCCCCAAAAGTCCTCCTTACTTGGCCTCAGAGGGAGGGGGCACACTCCTTTCCTCATCTCATGGAGTGGGCACAGAAGTACCCAGCACCTTCATGATGCACCCCAAGGAATGCTCATTGTCCACTGGACTCCTCACTTCTTTCTCCTGCATCTGTGGTCCAGGTAAGACTGATGGGCTAAAGTTAGCAGAGCAAAGCTTTGTGATTTCATAGATGTTCTGCACAGGTGGTCTTGCCCTTGGCTTCAGGTAAGGCTGTATAAGACACACATCATGCTGTTCTCAGTTTTGGGAGATTCTGAAAACAAACAAACAAACAACCTTCCAAATGGGGAGAGTCCCTTTTTAACATTCAGGCTAAGATAGCCAAGAATCATGATTGAATTTTTCCAAATAAAACCATACCAAAATTAGCAGTTCATTCAAGATTCCAAATTTTCATCAAGTTCTCATTCACTAAAATTAATCAATCCAAGATTTCCCATATGTGCTATCAGCTCTAAAAAGACACATCCACTCCCAGAGGCCTGCTCTATCAGACAGGCTCATGCGGAGGCACCAGCAGGCTGCATGGAGTGGAAGGGGATCCAACCTGTGGATGGGCAGGGATGATGTCAGAAGCTCTTCTAGCCTGCTGCCTGTCACGAGTCCTCCTCATTTGGAGTGCCAGGTACGCTGTAGGGAAAAAGAAGCACACCTTACCTAATCCTGTTCTGTCTGAGGGAGCCCTGGCCCGAGCAGAGCAGGTTCACACACTATTCTATTTCTTTTTTCCTAGCTTGCTATTGCAGGACCTCAGCCTTCCCCACCTTCAATGCCTCCCACCCCTCAGCAGTTTCTGGGAGCCTCCTCGTGGTATCTGTGTGTCCTAGGACTCCTTTTTCAGCTACTTTGAGTGAATGCCTTTTTTTTTTCCTTTATAGCTCTGGATTTCTAGAAATAAATCATGGTAGAAAATTCTTGCCCCTCAAAGATGTACCAAATAGATTGCAAAGGAATGAGCAGTTCACACAGGGTTCCATAAAACCACTGGATGGTTGACTTTTGCCACTGTGGCACTGCCCCCTGTGTATGGTTGGGCCATCCACATCATAAGCTGCTCAGGGTGTCCTAACCAGCTCAAAGGGGTATGTAAGCCACTTCACCTTCTCCATCACTAGGGACAATCCCTGTACTGATGTGACTTGGGCCCCGGGTCTCACATAGATTCTGGACAAAAAAACTTAAGACTCATCAATGTGCCCAGGGCAGAGCCAGAGGGAAATCAGAGAGATAGGCCTGTGGACTTTGACCCTGAGACTCCTGCTGTGCCCCACATGTGGGGCCTGGATTCTCTTCTCTCAGGGTGAGTTCTATCCCAGAAGACTGTATGTGCATAAGCCCAGGCCAATAACCCTACAGAGAAAACAATTCCATGCTAACAGAGAACACTGACTTCTCAGAGACTGAATTTGAAACACCCACTAAAGGTCAACCGAGGCAGGTGAGTTGATTTCTTTACATAAGGCTGTTCACATTGCTTTTAAGAACATGGTGGTTTCCAAAAAGGAGAAAATGATCAAGGACACTGTCATCAGTACTCCTGCCCCATGAGGATGCCCCCCCCCCCATCTCCCTGGAAATATCTTGCATGACCACGAAACAGGGTACAGATTCTTATGGTCCAATCATCTGCCCTTGTCTTTCTGGCCCCAGATATCTCACTTTACTTCCTGGGACCCCAAATTCGAACAACTTCCCCCATTTTATCAGAACTATACTACGCCTAACAAGACCAGATCCCTCCATAATTATTAGTATGTAATATATAATAAGACATATTACAGCCAGTGGTGGTCAATTTGAGAAAAGACAGTTGAACATTGCACATGTATACTGACCCCTTACCAGGCAGCATACCTTAGAGTAGCAAGATTAATCAATCTGACTTCATGAAATTTACCGTCCCTTCCAAAAGGGCAGTGTGGCCTAACGGGTTAAGAGTACAGACAGATGAAAAGCTGGGTTCCTCCACTTAGTTAACTTTGCCAACCTTGGACAGATGAACTAACTTCACTTATGTGTTCATTCATGCTTGAAGTGGAGTTAGGAAGACTTGGTATTGTGTGAAGAAGTTACAAGTCGATACACATAAGCCATTCAGAAAAGGGCCTGACACGATTAGTATTTATAATAATTATCAGTGGAGACATAACTCTGTCTGATATGATAAAAATAAACTATTTAGAAGCATAGTTAAAGTACAAAAAAACTATACACAAATGTATATCCTTGTTTGAGCCAGAGCTGTGTCCACTGCTAAGATTCAAATATACCTTCATCCATATGTATTTGCAGGTTGCCTATAATGCATCAGACACTGTGCTGGGTCTAGAAGACAGGGTGACAAGAAAGACAGCCCTGTCCTTGAAACGTTGACAATTTAATCAATGGTTGTTAAGAGGATCAGAGATACAGGTCTACCAGATGTTTATTTGTGTGGGGAAACAAGGAATCTCTTTGGGGAAAGTTCATTGCTCAGTTTTGTCATCCTCCACCAGGTAGGGCATAGGTTACTGGTCAATACGTGGTCTGGCTACTCTCCAACCTGCTGTGGCCCAGTGGGTGGAATCGTGTGATACAAAACATGGTGGCACCTCCTCACTGAGGCTGCAGGCACTGCTCTCCCCTGGCAGAGTGGGTAGACAGGTCCACAGTCAACATTGTCTTACACCAGTGGGCAAGTGCAGAAGATCAGATGGGGCTGCAGGGCAATAAGGCAGAGGCCCCAGGGAACACAGTGGACATTCATGCCAGACCAAATAGAGGGGAAGACAGAATAATCCATTGGTCTTCTTTTGTAACACTGATTCTTTTGACCTCTGATTTTTGCTGCTCCTTAAGTTCATTCATGTATTTATCCTTGAGGGAGGCCAAAATAAACTCACAACCTTAAACATCTCCCCAAATTTTCTTTTGAACTCCCAAGAAAAAGCGATACTTTATTTGCCTATATCACCACTGTACTCTCCCTCAGACTCATGAAAACTTGAAGCTCTATTTGTCACGCCATCCTTTCTCTTGTCCCTCCTGTTAAGTCAATAATCAGCCCCTTGGGGAGGCAGTCCGGAATGGCCAAAGGATCATGGCTCTCAGAGTCCTCTAGACCTGGGTACCAAGTCCAGCTCTATCACTCACTAAACATGGGACCTCTCACAGGTCCCTATGTTGATCTGAGTCTCAGTTTCATGATGTGTAAAACCAGACTAATAACCATACCTTCTGCTGTCTTTGTGGATTATACTGTAAGGAAAGCCCCTATGACCAGGCTGTACATAGTGAACCTCTGGAACTGTCAGTTCTGATGACAAGTATTTCACATCCACTGTCCCATCTTGTTTTCTCAGACACACCCTAGAGTGACAATAATAACCTCCTCGTCTTCCCCTCTTTCCTTCCTCCACCCATTATATATCCAGCTGTCAGGAGACTTCCTAAGAACAGTCCAGCCCTTCACCACTCAAATTGGAAGTCTTCAGTGACTCCCCCAATGACAACCCAATAAATACAGTCCAGCCTCTGCAGCCTGGTGTTTAAATTGTTCAGATTGAGCTCCCCTCTCCTCCCTCGCCACAGAGCTAGTTTACTCACCAGTTCCCCCAACCCTCTCCAGGCCTTGCCCTCTGACCTAGAATGCCTGACCTCTTCCTTCTTACCAACCTTCTATCCATCCGCCACCGCTCAGTTTTTATTTTCATCATTATCCCAGCTTTATAGATGAGACCAGTGCAGCCTGGACAGATAGAGGCCAGAGAGAGGACCATGTTTCAGGAGCAAGACGTTAAGTTAGAATTCCAGCTGTTCCTTCTCTTCTAAACCCAATGTGATTAGACAGAGATGAATGAACATAATTTTTAAAAAGAAATAAAGCATCTATCATCTTCAAAAAGCAGGTAGTGAGTAAAGCGCAATTTAACAAAAGGATTGACTTCCCCCTGAGAACCCTTTCAAAATCTACAGAAAATGATGTATTCCAAGCACTTACCTGAGCATGGAGCTCTGTGGGCACAAGCACAGATTTAATCTGATAATGTAATGGATCTGAAGTCACTTGACTGCTCTGTTTTTCACCTCTGAATTTTATTTCATCAACGAATTTTCTCCCTGTCAATGCTCCTGTGCTGTCTGTCAATAACTTGAGAGCCAAATAGGTGGAGACAAATTTGCACCCAAATACTTGAAAGCCCAGAATGGAATCATCTGGCAAGAGAGATTTAATCCTCAAAAGAGATCATGAGAGATCAATATCATCATCCTCATTTTAGAAAGAGTGAACTGAATCTCAGAGACACAAAATAATTTGTTCAGGTCACCCCGAGAAGTAGATCAGAAGCTTGGAACCCCGTTGAACAACTCCCCATGCCCTGCTTTGTGCCACGTGGTGTGGTCTTTTTACAGTTTACTATTTGGAGAAAACTGATTATTAAGTATGCTCCAATTTTCAAATAGACATTTAAACTCTCTAAACCATAGTCTTGACTAAAATGAAAAAAAAAAGCAAAGAAAAAAATTATTATTAGAAATTCACCTGAGCATCATGATGGGCTATGCTTGGTGTAGCAATTTAAACAATAACTAGGTAGATCCAAGTCAGAAAATAGGGGCAAACTGTTAATAAATAAAGTAAAAGTTCCGTTTCTCACCCACAAGTATCAAAACCATACACAGCCCCAACTTGCCTGGAGTGAGCATCCACATGGATTTTTATTTTTATTTTCATCTCTTGTGCCCTCTTAGTCCTTCTGATGTAATAAAAACATTTTTTTTTCTCTAAGGGAAACATTCCATTGTTGACCTTGAGACTCCTCACCTAGTCAATCAAGTTATTCCCTTCTCCTGGATATGATGATTGGTTTAGGCATACACTTTGCCCAATCAGAATCACCTTTATAACTTGATATGTGGTGGATTATTGGCCACATATCAATAAATAATCTGTTGGATTATTGGCCAGCAGGATCTAAGAGCCATCCATCCTTCCAGCTGATACAAGTTCAAGGCACGTAAAACTGACTTACACATTACTAGAGATAAGCAGAGTCAAGAGTTCTGGAGAAAAACAGTTTTGGCAATATTGTATGCTCCTTACACCAAGCGACATCTAACATTGGTGTCTTTGGACGCCCCAATAACAAAAGCCAATATTATCCCAAGGAAGTTGTATTTTAGTTACAGATCACCAAAAGCTTTCCACCCAAATACAGTACCAAAGTAACATTTCTTTCTTTCTTTTCTTTTAATACAATTTTTATTTGTTCTTTTTAGTTATTCATGACAGTAGAATGTATTTTGACATATCATACATACATGAAGTAGAACCTCTCTCCCATTCTTGTGGTTGTACATGATGTGGAGTTACATTGGTTGTGTATTCATATATGAACATAGGAAAGTTGTGTCCTATTCATGTACTATCCTTCCTAGTCCTATCCCCCCTCCCATCCCCCTAGTTCCCCATTCCAATCCAGTGAACCTCCACTACTCCCTGCCGTCCTACCCCCTCACCCCAACATATTGTGAGTCAGCATCTGCATATCAGAGAGCACATTCCACCTTTGGTTTTTGGGGGATTGTCTTATTTCATTTAGCATGATAATCCCCAGTTCCATACATTTACTGCCAAATGCCATGATTTCTTTATGGCTGAGTAATATTCCATTGTGTATATGTACCACATTTTCTTTATCCATTCATTTGTTGAAGGGCACCTAGGCTGGTTCCAGAGTTTAGATACTGTGAATTAAACGGCTATAAACATTGATATGATTGGGTCACTATAGCTGATTTTAAGTCCTTTGGGTCTATGCTCAGGAGTGAGATAACTGGGTCAAATGGTAGTTCCATTCCATATTTTCCCAGGAATCTTCATACTGCTTTTCAGAGTGGTTGCACCAATTTGCAGTCCCACCAGCAATGTATAAATGTACCTTTTCCCCCACGTCCTTGCCAACATTTACTGTTATTTGTATTCTTGATAATTGCCATTCTGACTGGAGTGAGATGAAATCTCAATTATTTCTAATAATTTCTCTAGTTCATAGTGATGTTGAACATTTTTTCATACATTTGTTGACTAATCATATTTCTTCTTCTATGAAGTGTTTCTTCAGTTCCTTTACCCGTTTATTAATTGGGTTATTTTTTTTTATTGGTGTTAAGTTTTTTGATTCTTTGAACATCCTGGAGATTAGTGCTCTATCTGAGTTGCATGCAGCAAAGATTTTCTCCCATTCTGCAGGCTTTTTCTTCATGTTCTTGACTGTTTCCTTTGTAATGAGGAAGCTTTTTAGTTTATTGATTCTTGATTTTACTTCTTGCACATTAGGAGTCTTCTTGAGGAATTCACATCCTAAGCCAACATGATGGAGATTTGGGCCTATTTTTCTTCTATCAGGCACAGGGTCTCTGATCTAATGCCTAGGTCCTTGATCCACTTTGAGTTGAGTTTTGTGCATGGTGAGAAATAGGGGTCTAATTTCATTTCAATACATATGGATCTCCAGTTTTCCCAGCACCATTTGTTGAAGAGGCTATCTTTTCTCCAATGTATGTTTATGGTGCCTTTTTCTAGGATGAGATAATTATGTGGGTTTGTCTCTGTGTCTTCAATTCTGTACCATTGGTCTTCATGTCTGTTTTGTTGCCAAAGCCATGCTGGGATTTTTTTTTTTTTGTATTGGGGATTGAACTCAGGGGCACTCGACCACTGAGCCAAATCCCAAGCCCTACTGTATATTTTATTTAGAGATAGGGTCTCACTGAGTTGCTTAGTGCCTCGCCATTGCTGAGGCTGGCTTTGAACTTGCGATTCTCCTGTTTCAGCCTCCCGAGCCCTGGGATTACAGATGTGCTATAGCTCTGTAGTATAGTTTAAGATCTGGTATTGTGATGTCTCCCACAGCAGCATTTCTATGTGAGCTGTTAAGTGGTTCAAATGTTTCAGCAGGAAGGAGAGTAACAACAAAAATATGGATATCGTAGATTCAAATAGACTCTTATTTTGAATAAATTCTTCTCAACTAATATGAAGACATGTGGAAAAGAATAGAGTGGTTGAAATAATGATAATGAGTTAAGAGTTGAACTGAAGTTTTTCATGTTAGAATCTGGGGGCATTTTTGAGATGATAAATGTAAAACATATTTATTACAGTAAATGTGGAAGACAGAGAAACATAAAGAGAAAATAAAATAGCCTGAGGTAAACATCATTAATTCTCTGGTATACACATGGGTTAACTGGATGTAGTAGGGGCTGGAAAACTTCTGCAGTAAAGGTCCAAAGAAAAAACATTTTAGACTTTGTAAACCATATGGCCTTTACTATAACCCATTGTTGTAGGAAGAAGGCAGTTATAGAGGAGGCAAAAAAATCTAAAAAACAATAAATGGGGATAGTTGCATCCCAATAAAACCTTATTTACAAAAACAGGTGGTGGGTCAAACAGGGCCATAGTTGGCTGACTCTGAAGATACAGTTTTGGCTTCTCTAACAGCAACTCGAAATGATAGTGACCTAAATTAAACTAGAAGGACATTTCTGTCTCAAGAACAGTTTGCACCTAGTTCAGGGCTGCTACTGCAACTGCAATGCATCGGGGACCCAGACTCTTTCCACCTTGTTGCTCTGCCACCCCAGGATGACATCCTTATGCACATGGTCTGAGCTGACTTACCAGCATGTTCCACAATTCAGCCAGCAGAAGGGGAGAAAGAGGAAAGGGAAGGGGGAAATGAAAGACACACTCCTTCTCTTCAATGGTACCAGTGGGAAATTGCACACCTCCCCCACCCCCTCCACTCAATCCTACTGGACAGGACTAGTCATATAACAATACTATGCTGCAAGGGATGCTGGGTAATGTAGGCTATCTTCTGAGCAACATGGGGCTGCTAAAGACAATGGAGCCCCACATGGAGCACCCCACAGTCTTGACAGTAAGGCCAGTCCCCAGCACCTTTGTAGGAAGAGTCTGGAAACACAGTGGTTAACTTTTCTCCACTCCTGATGCAGGGAAGTCTTTAGGTACCCCTCGACCTCTTAGTAAGATATTGCTCAAACTTCCCTGGGAAGACAGGTTTGCATGTGATTGCCTTGGAGATGGAGCCAAAGTGGTATCTGGGATGGGCGGGGAGGGGATTCGCCCTCCTCTTTAGTCACTGGCAGGTGTCTGGCCTACAGGGGAATTGAGGACTCCACGCATGACCATGGCTCAGCTAAAAGAGGCAGCAGGACAGAACTCTCCCACTGCTCTCCCAATGCATTGTCAATGAAAGAAACCTGTGCTCTGTGGTGTGTGTATCGCACACAGTCGTTGTTTTTTGGCCTCCAGCTCCCCAAACCCAACTCCCTCCTTCCCCGAATATTCCACCCCTCTCCCTTTCGGAGAGTTTCCCAGAGTGTACATTGGGGTGAGCTACATGTCACTGACTGCAGACGCAAAGGAATCAGACGCAGGCCACCACCCTGCCTTCTCTCTGCCAGCCCTGGCACAACCACAGGGTGGGCACATGACTGGGCTCAGCCAATCAGATGCTCTCCTGTGACAGGAGGTAGACAGGGTGGTTTGACTATGGCCCTGAGTTTTAGTCATCGTGATATCGGTGGCAGATTAAACGGAGGCACAGCCTCCATTTTCCAGCCCTGTGCCACACAGTCTTGTTTTGATTTTGAGAATCTTTCATAAGTGCATTGATTTCACTTAAGATGGCCAGAGTGGATTTCTGTGGTTGGTAACAAAATCCCCTACCAACGCAGAACTGTGGATCAATTTTAGCTGCTTTTGGAAGCAATGTCCTGAAACCATCTCTAAAAAATGAGATGGTTTATGGTAGGAACCTCAAGAGCAATATAGGAAGTGCAAAGGCCTAGAAATGTAAGGGCAGATGTCATTACAGGAGAGTCTTGGCAGATGTCAGGGACGGAGCTTAAAGAGTAGTCTGTCTTAAAAGGGAACTTATCCAGGAAAACAGAAACAGTGATTCCCTTAACCTGATGAAGGCTTCAGCCAACTGTGTATTTCACTCTGAAGACGAACTGACACTGTAGAATTTTCCAAAGGGCTGGCCCTGCTTCTGTCAACCAGTCTTTAGGTACAGGCTGCCTGGGAAGGGCCCTGATCTTCAGTGGAGTTACTTTCTTCAATGAAGATAATCCCTACTCACAGCTTCAAAGGTCTCAGTCCATAGATGGCCAACTCCATTCCTCCAGGCCCAAGATGAGGCAGAGCATCATGGTGGAAGAGTATGGTGGAGAAAAGCATCTGGGAACAAGGGACTAGGAAGGAGAGAGAGAGAGAGAGAGAGAGAGAGAGAGAGAGAGAGAGAGAGAGAGAGA
>NW_026000108.1:19562292-19631071 GCF_001458135.2 Marmota marmota marmota
GAGAGAGAGAGAGAGAGAGAGAGAGAGAGAGAGAGAGAGAGAGAGAGAGAGAGACACCCGGAAAACCCTTCTCCCAGCCACACCCTATGGTCTACAATCATCACCCTGTTAATCCCTATCAGAGGATTAATGCACCGAGTAGGTTAAGGCTTTCCTAGCCCAATCATTTGCCTAAAGTTTTCTTGCACTGTCTCTCATATGAGCTTTTGGGGGACACCTCATATTCAAACCCTAACATTCTGTATTCTGAACCTTTCCAGCTTTAGCTTCTACTGCTCAGGGCTGGGGTCTTTCACAATTCAAATCACCAATGGTGAGAATCTGACCTAACCTGACCCATATCTCAGGTTACTAGCCACCTGGAGATGGGCTCCCTTCGATCCACCCAGCTCTGGTTAGACAGCAAGATCATGCTGTGGAAACATGCCATTCCAGACTCACCTGTTTGACAAGGTCTGTGGGCAGAGTAGGAGGAAATGCTGTTGCTAGGGGTCGTGTGGGATCCATGTCTTGCCCATATGCCAGTATCCAATTGTAATTTTGCCATCGTGGATGGAGGACATAACTCTGTAAGATGGAATACATGCATCTGTAGTGGACGGAACATTTATATAAGCTCAGTCTGTGCGTTATACAAAATACCTAAGTCTGCCTAAAAGAAACCAGAAAGGTAGGTTCTCCTGAGACTTTACTGAGGACTTGAAGGGTGAGCTGGGGGCAGGGTTTGCCCAATAGGTAAGTAGAGCAGGACATTCCAGGCAGAGGGGACCACGCTAGAAAGGCACAGAGGTGCAGAGAAGCTGCAGTGGCTCTCAAGGGGTTGGCCTTCCAGCCACCCTTTGTACTCACTGCCTCTTAACCATGCACCCTGGAGGCATTTCAGCAGCTGCTCAGAGGGAAACCTGCCACCCATTGAATCACCTGGGGCACTCCCTGTTCCCACCTTTATGAGCCAGTGCCAGTGGGTTCTCTGGGCCAAGTTGTGCCCCACCTGATCCTGTTTGACTTGTGGGAGCTTCCAGGATGTCTGCAAGGTGGCCTGGCCTGGGGCCCCTGCTGCCTTTTAGATAGCAGCCGCCCTAGGGTCAGTGCAAACACTCATCCCTTCTCATTCAGGTGAGGCTCACACTGATGTTAGCCGGGCCTTTGGCGGGAGGGGGTTGGCAGGTGGCTTTTGGTGCTAGTTTCAGCACTAAGAATGGAAGGATTCCCAGGAGAGAGGTATAGAGTGTCCAGAAGCGTTGAGGTCTGCTGACCTCTAAAGCATCACACACATACTATGACGAATAAGACGCTGGCAATAATAAAAAGACATTGCCATCAGGGACTTTGTGGGATGATGATGGCTAACATTTATTGAACAGCTAGAATGTGCCAAGTGGTAGCTTATAGAAGCTAAATCCTGAAATCATCACAAAACCCATGTAAGATAGACACGGCAAGGGCTGGTGATGTGGCTCAGTGGTTAAGCACCCCTGGGTTCAATTCCTTGTAACAAAAGAAAAGAAAAGATAGACCCAGCAGAAGAGGGTAAACCTGTGAACTCGCATACTCTGTATGTGCATCTAGCTTAGCAGTCCCCCCTCCTGCCCCAACCTTTGCATTACCCAGTTTTCTGATGATTTAACAAGTCTCTTACAAGATGATGTGCCAAAACATTCTGCAACTTTTTTTTTTTTTTAACACAAGGTTCTTCCATGGAGACCGACTCAGCTCATTTTCACGTTAGTCTGATGAGGGAGTCAAGGCAGGTGCTGCTGTCATTCCCATTTCACAGAGGAGGACTTGACTTTCCGAGAAGATAAAGGAAGTACTGATGAGAGAGTGACCGGTTTGCAAGGTGTTCTGCTTCCCAGCCCAGCACTGTTTCCATTCATCCCTGTTCTAAATTATTTCAAAGAAGCCTAAGTGTACCTGTGTCCAAATATATGTACTTGGATATGTGTGTCCTACGCATGCTTCAAAGTGACCATGGCTCAGGTGTGCTCCCAGATAATATAGTGGATAGTCACTGTGTTAATATATCTTCTAAAGTGTCAACACTAAGTAAGATGGGAGTGAAGCTGATGCAGAAAGAACTCCAGGTGGAAGTTCAGGGATTTCTGGGTTCTACTCTTTGCATCATCGTGTCTGCTCAGTAATCTTGACCACGAAACTTACTCTTAGGGTCTTAACTTTGCACCTCTGAATAGGAAGTGGTTGAGTTTTTATTAACTGACTGCCCCTTCTGATTCTTAAATGACCCGTATGATGCTGGAATGGCAGGACTGTGTTGCCCAGCCATGCCAAATCAGAGTAGTCTCCAGTGGGGCCCCCGAGGAGCTAGTGTCTGGATCATGGAAACCAGGCCATTCAGCCATCAGTGACCTCGAGATGGTCTACCTGGGATGGTGCTGGGTATCACCTGAAGGGGTTTTGTGCTCTTTAACACTGGAGATGGATCTATTTTTAAAGAATCAGTGCAAAGCTGGGCATGGTAGCAGACACCTGGAATCCCAGGAACTCTGGAGGCCAAGGCAAGAGGATTGCAAGTTCAAGGCCAGCCTCTACAACTCAGCAAGACCTTAACAATTTAGTTAGACCCTGTTTCAAAAGAAAGAATAAAAAGGGCTGGGATATGGCTCAGAGGTAAAGCACCCCTGGGTTAAATCCTCACTACCAAAAAAGAAGAAGGAGGAGAAGGAGAAGGAGATGGAGAAGAAGAATCAAAGCAAATCTACAGGTGGCAAAACAATCGTATAAATGATGTGCAAATACCACAGAATCTAAACTACTAATTGAAGGTGACAGACGATGCCATTTTAAATCACTAATAATGAATGTTTGCATGGACTATGACTGTGGCTCCGGCCACCATGGCATGGAATCCTTTGAACTTGGATGCCTGTGCCATCGTGTGCCATGTGAGAGCTCAGTTGTCCCTTCCCTATTTTGCCATCCAAGCAGAAGCTACCCAGCATTCGTTTGTTCGATTCACCCCTGACCTTTGCTTATCATAACCGCATTACTCAACTGGGAGATTTGCCTCTGTCCTTTCCTCATTGGCCTGCAATGATTTAGACTTAGTGGCATTGTGTTAGAGACACAGCACAGGTGGTGGGAGCTGGTGGCACAGCCAGGTGACCAGGTATAAGGGACAGGCAGGTTTTTCAGACTTTTTTTTTAAAGCATGATATGGAAAAGAAGAAAAATATCAAATGTCATATGGTGTTAGGCCAAGTGCTGTGGCTGTGTTCTGGGTGGCTGGGGAAATCCCAGAGGAAGCACCCAGATGTTCATGGAGGGGTGGGTGGTGACACTTAGAGGCTTAGAGCTATGTCCCCAATGGCTTGGAGCATTTCACTGTTCTCACACCTGCTACAGCTGCACTGGTTGAGCCTGGCCACCCTTTGGTTCTGTTTATACCACAACACCAGCTCATGGAAACTGGGTCACCGTGTTAATTGGATCATTGAAGTGGGTGACTGCCAAAAAGAAAATGAGCTTGAAGCTCACTGATTCAGATAACCCAGAATCTGTTTAGGCAGACTGATTCTTTTTAGGTTGCCATCAACATCAAAGAACAAAAAGTTAAATATTCTCACGGAAAATGTGTGAACTCCTAAGATCCATCTGTAGTCACAGAAGGAACCCTGAACCCCAGCTTGAGAACTCGGTAGAAGCAACTTCCCTCTAGTGTCAGGCAAGTATTTCACATCTCTTGCACCTTAAACTGATTTGTGTGAGTTTGCCCTCTCTGGGATGTGCCCACCTGCCCTCCTTCCTTAGGGTGTTCTTGTCACCTACTCTTCATAGTGCCACCTACCCAAGAAGGCAGGTGTGAGACCTGTGGGGGCCCCGCTGTGCAGGGCCACCCTGACCATCTGTCCTCACCCTACCCTCTACCTCTCTCTCATAACCTTTTGTTCCAGTGAGCCTCTGCCCCTCTGCCGGCCATAGTCTCAGAGGACAACTTATCTCATCCCCTTGGGGGATAATTTTGAGCAAAATCCTGCTGCAACATCCAAACCAAACAACAGCACTGTCTCTGAGGTTCAGCAACTTCTTTCCTAGGGCCGGATTCTGTTCCTCTTTACTTCTCAACCTGCAGCCCACTTCAGCCTATGCAAGATGGGCAGGTCCCCTCCTAACAAGCAAAATCTACACTTGCATGCCAGGAGCTTCTTCTAGACCACAAAGCCCAGGTCTGCACCCTGAGCCCTTCTGCCCTGTCCATTTATTTATTTACTTATTAGTGGTAGTTCTGCCTCCCTTTGAAGTAGAATTGCCTGAAGCTGCCAGTCCCTGGGGTCCTGATCCCTGTGGCATCCTAAACCTTCCCACCTGTTTCCCTCCCAGGTCACGCCTGAGCTCCTGCTCCACCCTGGGGCTACCAGTGGTGGCTGCCCTAAGATGAAGCCTCTGCGTGACTCCAGTGTCCTCTTTGGCCAAACTGCTTATTTGCACTAGTATAAGTCAAACTAATAGTGATGGACATGACCAGAGTTTTGAGAGTCCCTTACATAGTGTTTTCATGGACATCCGATCATCTGATCCTCACCACAAACAGAAATTGGTTGTGTTTGCATCACCCCATTTTACAGATTAAGAAAATAGAATTCAAGAGCTCAAGAGACTCATTATATTACGCATCTAGTAAGCAGCAGAGCTACTTTGAGGCCCATTTCCTGACTTAGCCCTGTCACTTTCCGCTCTACTTCCTTGCCTTATCCTTTCTGTGTGGCAAAGCTGAAAAAAAAAAAGGGGGGGGAAAGGAGCTGGGAGTGGGAGGACACATGTAATTCCAGCAACTCGGGAGGCTAAGACCGGAGGATCTCAAGTTCAAGCCAGACTTAACAACTGAATGAGGCCCTAAGCAACTTAGTGAGACCCTGAGTCAAAATTTAAAAAATAAAAAAGGATCGGGGATGTGATTCAGTGGTAAAGAGTCCCTAGGCTCAATTCCCAGTACCCAAATAAATAAGTAAATAATAAAAAAAAATTAAAAAGTAAAATAAGGAAAAGGAAAAGAGAAATTCCCTACTCTCTTCCTACAGCAGGGGCTCTGAGACTGGAGTTACATGGAATCTTCTCTGAAGTTTAATGAGTTTATAAATCAGACCTGTCCTCCCAAACAGCAATAATGAACGCCCCCTTCCTGGTATAGTGTGAGGATTCCTGGGGAAGACCCCCCTTTCCCGAGGCCTCATGGGTCCTGACAAGGTAGCCGGAGTCTGAAACGCATTTAGAATTCATGCCTTTTTTCTCACAAAGTCATGGAATCAGACATCAGGATCCTGAACTCACTCCCACAACTCAGCTGTGTGTCCTTAAGCAAATCTATCCTTTCCATAGTTCTCATCTACTTAGAGGACAGGACCTGCTACATTTTCAGGGCTCCCCTGTTCAAAACCTGTGAGGAATTTCAAGATGGTGTTTGCAAGATATTTACCCAAGGATGCAAGCCCCAGTGATTATGCAGGGCCCCTGCCCAGCATCATGGACAGCTGTCCATGGAAGTGTATGAGGAGAATCTAGTGGTCAAAGAGAGGTCCATTCTTTTCCCTTGGCCAGTGGTTCTCAAGCTAGAAGACCCACCAGGGTGGCTCCTTGCAGACACAGCTCCCAGCACTGCTCCCATCCATCTGATTCAGGCTGGGGCCCAGAAATGGGCTTTTTACCAAAGATCCCCCAGGTGGTTCTGACAAGAAGAGCAATCGCACTTGTAGGAATCGGGTCAGTTAATTTCTTCAACTAGTAGCCAACTCCAAGAAAGTGATGACTTTTCAGACGCAAGTATTCAGTGACTCAGTGGCCCTGAGGCTGCAGGTATCTGAACTGAAAGAGGCAGTCACCAGGAGATTTAACATGTGGGTCTGCATAGGCATGAAGGACCCTCAGCTACACAAAACTGCCTTTGAGGAACAGCAACCCAAGCAGGGGTGGTGGCAGGCCTTAGGTACCACAGTCCTTCCTGCAGCTGGGGGCTCATCACACAGCACTTCCTGCGGCCAACCAGGGCAGACCTTTGTCTGCTTTGTTCCTCTCTGCATTTCTCCTGGGCAGCCTCCAGATCGCGCCTGCCTCCTGAATTCTGCCTCCTGGGCTCCTCGGGTGCTGTGGAAGGAAATGCTTCTCCATCAACATCCTCAGTGTGCCTGGCAGGTAGACTCAAGGTCATGTTCAAGTTTCTCTCAATTACTGAAAGAAAAGGGGGCTTCTTCCCTGATCCTGGATATTAGCATGCATTGGAGTTTACAAGTCCTAAAATCACTTCCTGCAGAGCAATGTGCACCCATCACTTTATTTAACCCTCACCAGAACCCTCTAAAGGAGGCTTTATATCCCCATTTTATAGATGAGGAAGCTGAGGGTGATTTGTGGCTTTTTCTGATAGGAAGTGGTGGGCATGGGATTTAAACACCACCACCCTGCCAGGCAGGTGATGCAGACATTTGCAATCCTCGTGTCACAGCTGAGAAAACTGAGGTTCAGATGGGTAGGCAACTGCCCAAGGTCATGCATGCTGCAAGCAGAGGAGCTGAGATCTGGTCCCAAGTGACCTGACCCCAGGCCCGAGACTCCTCCGGGCCCACCTCCTCTACGTGTCTGCTCCTGTGCGTCCCCCTGTCCTATTTGGCAGGAGCCTTGAAGCAGGAGTTGAATGTGGGCGTGAGAAGAACGTCTTCCCTACTGAGTGAAGCATGGCCAAGGGCTGACCTTCCTGGCTCCTGGGGAAGGTCGACACAATTCTTGCATAAGAGTTGTGACCCTCCTCTACCCAGGAGAGGGTCGGCCCACTGGAGATGTTTGGCCCAGGTGTGGGGGGCACTCCCCTCCAGGTCCACACCCGGAAGCCCTTCTTGAGGAGGAAGCTCAGATATGGGCCCAGCTTTATAATCAGGGGGCTGAATCCCTTCCCTCCCACAGCCCGGCAGCCTCTCCCCCTCTCTCCCCTCTCTCCCACTGGACATGGGGTGCATTCCAGGCCTGCCCCATGAGCCCCTCCTCGTTGACTCCCTCGCCCCACCTCCATGTCTCCAGCCACAGTAGGAAATCAAGGGTCAACTCTGCCTCAAGTGACCCAGAAGCAAGCGACTCTGGCGATGTACCAGACTCAGGGCAGGTGCCTTCAGAGGAAGTAGCAGCTCCCCGAGGTGGGCCTCCACTCTGACTGCTCCTTGTAAGCCAGGACTCTTGGAAATTTAGATGACTTAGGAGGAAAAGTGAATTCAGTCAACATGGGTACTTGGAGTCACGGTGGTTATTGTCTTCACCATTATTGCTGATAGTGGGGCGGAGGCAGGGGCATGCTGGGGATGGAACCAGGGCCTCAGCCTGCTAGGCGAGGTCCAGGGAGGGCCTCTGCATGCTACCACTGAGCTACACTTCCCTCCACTTTTGTTTTGTTTTAACTAGGTATTTTGTACCAGGTACTATTTTAAGCTCTTTCACACAGTAATCTAATTTTGAACATTTACTACATCTAACATTATTTATCTCATATCCTCAGTGACTCTAAGGGGCTGGGCTATGAGTCCCCCATTTTATAAACAAGAAAGCTCAAGCTCAAAATTCTAGTTATTTGCTCAAGGTCATGGGGCCAAGTGATGAACCTGAAACCCAAATCCAAGTTCTCCTGACCTTAAAGCCTGTACTTATACCATGTAAAGATCTTTAGGAGTCACTTCCAGAACTAGAAAAAAATGTAAAAATAAGCAGGCCTGTTTGTGTGGCCAAAGCCTTGCAATTGGAGACAGGAGAGAAGTGGCCATCGCAGCCCCTGCCTTCTAAGGTCACGGTCAGGTCCCCAAGTTGGGTTTCTCTACTGGAGACGTTGGAGAAGTGGGCAGCAGTGTCCCTCCATATCTTGGAGATTGCTTCCAGGACAGTCCCCCTAGAAGACACCAAAACCCACAGATGCCCAAGGGCCTTATATAAAATGGGTGGTGTTTACCTATAGTCTGGGTACATCCTCCTGTGTACTTCAAATCATCTCTAGATTATTTATCACCTCCTACAATGCAAATGCTATATAAATAGTCGTTACACTATGTTGTTTACAAAATAACGACAAGGAACAAAAGGCCATACAAGTTCAGTACAGACACAGGTTTCCTTTCCGAAGCTTTTCCATTAGTGGCCAGTTGCATCCTCAGATGCGGAACCCACCAAGCCAACGTGGGCAGGGGGCAAAGGCATTAGGGAAGGGGGTGCCTCAAGGTTAGGAAGGTCAGAATCAAGGACAGGGCATTCAGAGAAAGCACAGACTTGGGAATTCTTCCTTTCACAAGCCCCCGGGATCTTTCCCCACCCAGGCGGCTGGCTACAGCTTACAGAACTGGGAGGATTTCACTGTGTCCTGACCCCTGCCCCTGCCCTCCAGCGACCTTAGTGTCTGAACTGCGAACCTGCAGCCTCTGAACTACTTACTCTGCTCTAAACCAAAGCCTGTTCAGGGACATGGCTGATGACACTGCCCGGAGAGTCACTGTGCCCTGCAGTGACCAGCTAGCCACTGGAGCCTGGAGGACTGAAGGCTCCTGAGTCCAAATCCAGGCTCTATGGAGCGTGGCTGGTGGTCTCCCGCCCGTCATTGCACCTTCATTTTTAAAACATAAAGAACAATGCAAAGCCATCGTAGTAGATAGACAGGTTTTCCTGAGAAGCTAATGAAGGAAAACAGAAAGGCCTTTGCCAAGTGTGTGCTCAGTTCACTGTGAGGCATAACTAGCAACAGGGTGCTGTCAACGTGGCCTCTCTTGGGGACACCTAGTGATGGATAGTCTGCCTTCTCCTGCCAACAGTACTCCTATTCATCTGCGGGATTAAACCTTCCCCAGGGTCTGCCATGTGTATTGCATATGTTGCCTCTACCCCTACCTCTGGGGATGGAGTCCAAATAGTTTAAATCAGAAAGGACAAAACCCAAAACCCTCCTCCTGAGCACAGTGATTGGTTTAGGCAAGAGCACATAACTCAGTCTGAGCCAGTCAGAAGGTGTGATTCCTTACACCTTTGCAGGAGCTACCAGAAGATGTGAACTCTTCCTTCAGACAGTGTGAGGGCTGACACTATCAGCTACTTGTTAACATGACGTGAGAACCTGGAACTTCCTGGGGACTATCATGTGACACCTCAGGTTGGAGCCTACACTGTGGGAGGCAGATGGAGAGAAATGGGGCCTTGGCGACTTCAGAGATCTGGAGCGATCCTTACCTGATGTCATCACAATCACTGGGCTTTAGATTCTAGGAGCAAATAAAATGCTTCAGCCCGTTTATGATGAATTTTCTTATTTACAACAGAGTAGACTGTTATTCCTGCAGCTCTTGCCTCACCTTGTCTAGTGCTCCAGGCCTCTCTCACAGGGAAAAGGGCAGAGGAGAGAAGAGGAAAGAGAGCAGAGACAACCATGAAATCGGAGACTGCAGATTTGAGTTCTTGGTAGCTGCTGTGGAGAGAAGTCCAGCAGGGGAGGCTCAGAGCTGCTGGCCAAAATAAGTTGCAGGGTTATTTGGAGATGTCAGTGGTCTCTCCTCCCCCTTCTCCCACAGATAATCAAGAGTTGGCTGGTGTACTAGTCTCTGGCAAACACAGCCAAGGACAGATCCCTGCTCTGGGATCCTGAGCTTTCCCATAGCGCACGTTCAGAATGAGCCCCAGGGCTGGGGACAGGGGACATCTTGGGTACAGACCCACTGGGGAGTCCGGGAGCCATTCTGCAGATATCAGGAGAGCAGCGTGTCCTCAGCCCCTGTCCTCCTGCCCCAAGAAGAGATGGGGAGGCCTGAGGGAGCCGGTATGAGAACCCAAACTCTCCTGGTGTGGGAGATGAGGAGACATCCTTAGTGGTTCCCTGCTCTTCCAAGCCAGAGCTGGTGAGAAAGAGGACCCCCTGAGACTGCTCTGAGCCCACAAGGAGGGAGGAAGGTGACTGGGGGGACGATGGAGTAACTGTCAACAGAGCCAGGGCATCACGGAGCTGGACAATGCAGGGGCAACTCGGGCAGCGACCAGCACTTGGGACCCCTTACAGCAGCAGGGAGCTAGAGAGGTGACCACCACCCGAGGGCATGACCCCGAGGAGCAGGATTCAAGCTGAGCTCCAGCAATTCCAGTTGTTGCCCTGTGAGAACCTCCTGCAGGCTCCGTTTCCTCACTTGGGAAAGGGGAATAGTGATAACTCCTCCCTTGTAAGGTTGTTTTGACGAATTAGTGCGTGGAAAGTGGTGAGCCCAGTGCCTAGGCCTAGCACACGGTGGAGCTTAAAATAAAGAGACCCCCCTCGGTTACTAGGGATAAAAGGAGCTGGGAATCTGTTGGGGGGGCTGAGGCAGGGAGCAAAGCAGAGGCCCAGTGCTCACCCTTCTTTCTCAGCAGCAGGTGCCCTGCTCCCAGCTGGGGAGAGAGCAGAGAGACAGCCTGCAGCTCGGAGAAGCCCAATCCCTCGGGGCTGGGCCAGCACCTTCCTGTGGGTGAGCCAGCTGCAGAGAAGCTGCCATCTGGGCAGGGCCAGTCGGGCCTCAGGGGAGTCCCAGGGGACCAACACCAGGCCTGGGCAAGCAGACAGAGGCAAACAGAGCCTGAGGCTGCCCGGAGGGGACCACAGCAGCCTCTGTGTTCCGCTTCTCTCCTTGATGTGGGTGGATCAGTAAGTCGGAAGGAAAGCCACAGGGATGGGGTCTCTGCCTCCCGCTGTTGAGTTCAGAATCCCCCCCAGCCACAGGCCCTGGGATTGCCACCAGTGCTTCTGTATTTTCGTTTTATAAAGTTAAGGAAAATAATTTCTAGGAGCTCCGTATTCTTCTAGAATGTTCCTATGTCTTGTTGACCCTCCTCACTAGGTGGTGAGGGACAGTGGGATGGATGCTGAGAGAATGCCCAGGACCTGCCGGCATAGCGACAAGGGGAACCAGCACCACTACCCCTCACTTGGGGAGCTGAGCCATCTAGCCTATGATCTCCAACATGTCTGTGCCTGAGTCCCTTGGTAAATAAGAGGGAGACGACGGCAACTTAAATGAGCTACTATGGATAAAAGCCCTTGAAACAGTACTTGGTCGATGTCACATAAGCATATGCTACTACCATTTCCATGGCCTTGAGTCACATTCTCCAGCTACCGCAGCCCCCTCCAGCATGGACACAGAGGCCTCCTTCATTGCCAGGTGACACCACAGACTGTGACAGGGACCACAAATTTACCGTAGGCTGAAGGCATCCACTAGGATTCTTTTGGTTCCAAGTAACAATAAACCTGGCCTCATACTGACATCAGCAAAAAGGAGATTTTTATGAGCTCACGTAACTGAAGAGCCCATGGCTTGGTTCAGATGCTCAAACGATGAGGTCAGGCTCTGGTGTCACTCTCTCCCAGCTTGGCCCTCCTTCCTGTGTTGATTCCATTCTCGGTCTTGATCTCCAGTCACAGCCTCAAAGTGGCTGCCAACAGCAGCAGGTGCGACAGCCTCCCAGGCTCACGGAGTGAGAGGAGGGGGAGACTGCTTCCCTAGAGGCTCCAACGAGAGCCCCTAACCAATCCTGTTGCCCATGATTGGCCTGACTTGATGGTGTGATTGTCACCAGCAGGTTGATCAGCTAGGTCGGGGGTCAAGTGCCACCCCTAGAGCCAGAAATAGAGCCACAGAAAGAAATGGATGTCCCCACAACAGTTGGGATGGCAGAAGAGGGTGGTCACAGAGGAAGGAGAAGAACAGTTCTTCTTTCTGTTCCAAAAATAAGAGCCAGGCCCGGTGAAGGTCCAGGCTCCAGGGTCAGACAAATCAGACGGCTTGGGCCGAGCCTGGCTGTGAGTGACCGGGACAACTCACTGCCTTGGGCCTCAGTCACCTGGTCTGTAAACCAAGGCCAGGCATCCTCCCTACTTCCCAGGGTGCTGTGAAACCTCAGTGTGAGGCTAAGGCCTAGGGAGAGCGTGGCCAGCCCTGGGTGAACAGTCCACTCGCCCTGAAGTCGCCACCCCAGCTCTGGGCTGTCTAACCCATGCCAGGCCCTGGACTGAAAGCCCTCAGGACAAAGAAGGCAAGGACAGACCAGGGACAGTGCTAAGTGGCACTCAAAGGTTTCCTGTCACCCTCTAAGGGCCTGGGGAGGCAGCTGGGAGTAGAGGACTCAGGAAACCAGGCAGGGGCACAGACCTGAGGGCGGGAACCCCAGGAGTCTCCCGCCACCCAGCCTGTCTTCATGCCTCGCAGCCCTGTCTCAAAACACCATCCAAATAAGGCCCTGAGCGGTGCCAGGGTTCGCGGGCAGCGTGTTTATGTAGATCAGAGCATCTCTGATGACTCGCAGCTGAAACCTCAGAGGCTTTGCAGTTCATCAAAGTTTAATGTTCTGTTTCACAACGCTCCCTGCCAAGGCGAAGGGGCTCGGCAGCTCTCAGAAGGGAAACTTCCCCCTGCAGGGTACATTTCCCCTGCCCTGGGCTGGAGAGCCCCGTTGCTAAGGGCCTCTGTTCTGTTTGCTTTTAGGCCGTGCAGATGTGAGCAGTCACCAAGTCGCATCTTTTGTTCTGCTCATCTGGCAGCCGGGACAGCAAGCGGATGGAACAGCTGCAGAACGCTGGGGCTCCCAGAAGGGAGAAGAAGAGAGAGAAAAAGCCCAGTGCAGCCCAGGATGCTGTGCCAGAGCCGGGCGCCAAGAACTGAGCTATTCTTAGGAATCTCACTCCACGTCGGTCCAGCCGGAGCGGGGGCTGACGGGGTGCAGACCACCTCACCCTGCACCCACTGAGCCTCCACTGTGTCTGGGGAGGGGAAGGCCGAGGCTCCAAAGGATTATTAACTGTAGATTTGCTGAGCATGGATATACTAGGAGGCGAGCATGCAGGAGGAGGCTCCTGGTTGGGGAAGAGCGTGCTTGATCACAACAGAATCTAAGTTGCAAAGTGTTCACAAACCTCCCATCTCCTGGGAGGACATGGCCAGGATCTTCACTAGCAGGCACTCAGATGTGATCTAAGCTAGTTGTTCAGGTCAAACTGACAGCTCGTTCTTGTCCGTCCAGTGCATTTCCTGCACTGTGAAACTCAGAACAAAGAATTGGCATTCGAGAAATGTGTCTAGTCAATGACTATCTCAAATTCGACACCAAAATAAACCCTATATAATGTAATTATGCCATAGATGAATGTCAAGTCAAATCCAAGCACACCTTCTCATCTCCCCTGCTGCCGGGGCGTCCCCCATGCCCTCCCTGGGCTAACTGGTCTCCCTCCACCAATTTAAATAAAATTGCCAATGATTTATTTGTACCAGTTTCTTCTTTTAAAAATATTTTTTAGTTGTCGAAGGACATTTATTTTATTTATTTGTATGTGGTGCTGAGAATCGAACCCAGTGCCTCACACTTGCAAGGCAAGCACTCTCCACTGAGCTACAACCCCAGCCCTGTGCTCCTTTCTTTATAGAGGAACAGGGAGCAAGAGGGGGAGAAAAGAGATTATTTTATTTGTTCTATATCCCCCCAACTTCTAAATCCCAGAAAAGGATGGTCACAACTGGTGTGAAAAGCAAATTCATTTTGGGGTCCCACCACTGGTGTGGTATAAATATGGTTTACGTGTGTCCCCCAAGGTTCACGTAGTAGAAGCCAGATCCACAGAGTGGCAACGTGAGAGGTGGTCGGGCCTTTAAGAGGCAGGCTAATGGGAGATCCTTAGATCATTGGTGGCACTGCCCTAAGAAGGGACTAAGTAGTTAGGACCCTGAATTAGTTCCCAAGGATGCAAGTTGTTATGAGCAAGCCTGGCCCATGAATCACTCTCCAGCTTCCTGTGATCTCTCATTCCACATATGCTCACACCATGATGCCATCCGCCATTCAGCCCTCACCAGAGGCTGAACCAATGGGGCAACCAGTCTTGAACATTCGGCTCCAAAACTATGAACGAAATAAACCTCTTTGCTCTATAAGGCAAACTGTCCCAGGTTTTTTGTTATATTAATGACAAACAAACTAACATACTGCCAACAACCCAGTTTCTAATGACTTAAGAAATAGGGACCTCAAGTTCTTAGTCTGTTTTGTTTGGATGGGCTGTTGTTGCCTTTGACCTAGCCCCAGGTAAGATACACTTCTAATGCACAGCCTGGTGAAAAAACTGGGGCAGCCTGATGATGCAGCAGTTGAAACTGGTCCCAGTCTCCTGCCCTGTGATTCCCTAACTCTTCCCTGTGTCGTTAATCTAATACAGATCACCATTGTTTGCAAACAGAACTGAGTTCTTTGCAACATAGTACTGAGTTTCAGGCAACTAAAGTTTTGGATTCTTTTTACCAAGCCTCCTGCTATGGTTGGAGTGTCCCCCCAGGCTCCACGTGGTGCAAGTTAGTCCCCATTATGAGGCATTGAGAGGAGGGAAACAGCTTGACTGTAGAAATTAGAGGTAGGGCCTTGGGAGGTGATTAGGATCAGTTAAACCCCTGGGGGATTGAATCCTGATGGCTGATAAGAAGGAGAGAATGGAAAACTCCTTTGCGCATGTGCATGCATGTGCAAACACACACACACACACACACACACATACACACACACACCCTGTCTCCTGCAATGTCACCCCCTGCATCTCCTAGGGACTCTGCCAGCAAGAAAGCCACCACCAGAAGTAGCCCCTTGGCCTTGCACCTCCATATCTGTGAGCCAAAATAAACCTCTTTTCACTGAAATTTGCCCACTCTGAAATTAGCAACAGAAAATGAACAAATGCACTCCCTCCCGCCCTCGCCCTAGCATCTCTCTCTCCCCCCCACCCCTTTGAGACGAAATGCAGCAGCTGACATTTTTCTGAGTTTCGTTTCAGCTTCCTGGTTTCCCTGGGGCTCCCAGAGGGCAAGGCCAACAGCACATCCCTGAATCACCTGTGTGCAGCCTGCTCCTCCCGGCTTTGGCTGTCCCACAGGCGTCACCACTGTGACCCAGGTGGCTCACTGAGGACCATGAACTTTTACACTCTGCTGGAGTGGGCGAAGCCTTCTGCAGAACTTCATAGTCATTTGGGGTTTAAAAACCTCACAACCAGAGTAAGGGTCAGACAAACAGGTAGAAGCAATCAGGGCAGGAGCTGGGCAACCTGAAGATTCCCGGCCACCGCTCCACCCAGAGTCAACTTGCAACTCCCCGAGAGCCCCTGCCCTTCCGCTACTCCACAAACGCACTGGCCCTTTTTGAGGTCCAATGCAAATATCCATCCTCTGTTTATTGTTCTAAGGAGTCAATGCCCTCTTCACCTTGCCAATAGAAGCTCTTTGGAGGCAGGGACAATTTTTGTCATTTACATAAACAATATGGTAGTGGGGACTTTTAAAATGCTGGACGGGGAGAGATGGGATGAGTCAGAGTAACGGGGAGGAAGTTTTTATAAGAAATATTTTTAGCCATTCATAAATGTTAAAAATTAACAAAGAAGAGAAGGGCTATTCAATAAACAATGCTGGAGCGTTCATAGGCGGTTGGGGGGCGGGGAGAAGCTCCTCTGGGGCCCTCCAAGTTCCAGAAGGACTAAAGAGACAAGTAATACAAACCCAAATCTTAAGCAGATCTGGATCAATGAAAACAGAATTGAGGGTCCAGAAAAATCCTTATATGTATTCTTGTATTTATGGTCGATTGAGCTTCAACAAAAGTGCCGACACAATTCAATGGGGAAAGAATAACTTTTTAAACAACAGTGCTCTGGTAGCTGGAGAGCTTCATGTAAAAGATGATCTTAGACTATGCCTCACACTAAGCACAAGATTTAGCTCAGAGTCACAGACTGAGATGTAAGGGGTAGAAGAAGCAAAACGTTTAGAAGACAATATAAAAGAAAAGCCTCAAGACCTTGAATTGGCAAAAGTTTCACAGTTACGATGCCACGGGTATGATCTGTAAAAGGTCAAACACATCAAGTGGACCTCCTCAAACTTAAAACTTGGTGCTTTGTGACATACCATTAAGAACATGAAAAGACAGACGGGGAGTGACAACCATGCTCTTCTGGAGTTTATCTTCTTTAGACGGTAAAGGGAGAGTGCAGAAAGCACAATAAACAAATTAATTCATAAGAAAAATTATCAAGTAGTAATTAGTGCTCAGCAGAAGACTAAATTTCTGACATATGTTGGCCATGTTAAGATTGTGTAGTTCAGGAAAGAGTTCCCCACAGAGATGTCTAAATTGAACAATCTGAGTTCCAATTGGCTAATAAAAGGTCAGTTTTGTGCTGATCCAAAGGGAGCACCATCCAGGCAATACAACAGCAGATGCAAAGGCCCTGAGGTAGACACAAGCTTGGTATGTTTAAGAAAATGAAATGATTCTGTCAGATGGACAAGGAGGAAGAGCTATCTGGTGAGGTGAGAACAGGAAGCAGAGAAAGGTCTGGTCCTGAAGGGCATTGTGAATGAGGGCAAGGAGGAAGAAGGTTGTACTAACGTGGTTGAATCAGGTCAGTGTGTGAGCTACTGCAGAGAAGGGATTCGAAAGGATGTGCCACTCAGATTTCAATAACAAAGATGACTTTGGCTGGCTGAGCAGAGAGAAACTTTTCTTAAAAGGATATTAGACAGCTCATAGATATTTTGAAGATTCAAAAAAAAAAATCAAGATCAAGGATCCAAGGATAATCCATTAAGCCACAGGAAGAACCCCTCCTCCCTCAACCAATCCAATCTTGGGTATGTGGGATCTACTTTGGCCAGCCCAAAGCCCACTGCCTCATCTGGTGCCCCAAAAAGGACTTCACACAGACCGACCTTCCTCCAAGCCCTTTACCACTGAGTCCCCTTCTCCCACACATGCCCTGTGACAGAGCTGGGTCCCCAACCTACATCTTAGTTACAAAGAAAGCTGGGAATTTGCATTTTCTAGATTCTAACTTCAGGAAGTTAAAAAAAACCTACCAAAGTTGGAATTTCCCAAAATATATAAGGAAGATATTTCTTAAAAGAGCAAGGAAGTTAGAAAACACCATAAAAATCCATGAAATGAAGTGAGAGTGAAAACACGGATCCCAATCAGGATATTGCAGTAATTCAAGTGAGCGCCGTTGAAGAGGAGACTTGATTGGCCCTAATAGATGATCAGGCTTGGGGTTCTCAGAGCAAGACTGGGCACATCACACCTCCTGGGAACTTCATTAGAAATGCAAATTTCAGGCGCCACCCTACATTTACTGAATCTGAAACTGAGGGTGAAGCCCAGCAATTTTGTTTTTAACCCGTCACCCGGACGATTCTGATGCAGGCTGGCTAACACTCAGAACCACTGGTGTAGGACATGGAGAGGAGGGGAGTGTTTGGAAGTCCTCGGTGGAACTTCTCGATGGGTTCACCATGGGATTTAGTGGAGACAGAGGAGAATCTAAGAGAACAACCTAGATTTTGACTTGAGGACTGACTGGGTCCAAGTGCCTCTCCCCAGGATGGAGGAAATGAGCAGTTGGGAATTCTCTTGTGGACACCTGAAGCTCATTAGGCACGGGGGCAGTGGGCTCTGAGTGGGGAGCCCTGGGGACAGGCCAGCGTTGGGGAGATGGGAGGGCATAGCAGCAACATTTAGGTAGTGTCTAAAACAGAGGCCTGGTGACATCAGCAGGGGACGTGGTGCACAGAGGGAAGGAGGCAGGATCCAGGACAGACTTCAAGAGCCTAAGTCAAGCACAGGGGAGGATTCAGCCCAGGGGAGGTGGGGGGGGGCTCTTCGAGGGTGGGGTTGGAGCAATCTAGGAGAAGTGTTTTCAGGAACAGGGCTGGGGACACTCTGATCCAGAGGAGAAGCAGGCAGAGGACTTGGTCAGAACATGGAAACATAGCTGTTCCTGGCGGTCAGGCTAGAGACTGAAGATCCTGGGGCCCATCGGCTTCTGAGTACCTTCTCTACTTGATGACCTAGTGACACAGGGAGAGGGGACACATGCCCCTCACTGGACCCACCGGGGAAGTGCTTCGGGAAGGCTATTAGTCAAGTCAGGTTTAAGAAGGAAGTGCGAAGCCGTTTTTCCAAAGTCAGGAAGGAAATGGAAAAGTTCACATCACATGAGTCGGTGGAGAGCTGAGGAGGAGCCTGGATTAGACCCTGTGACAGTGAATTAATGTGGTCTAAAGCTGCCTGCACACGTGTTCAACACGTGGGCTCCAGTTTCTCTGTACACAGTGAGCTGTACCCTAACTGGACGTGTACACATAAGCTTCTCTTGCAAGAAGCAGCCGAGGCTCAGCCAATTATTACAAGCAGCCAACTGTTCAGACCGTGTTCAAGGCTGACTCTGAACCTCACTTCCATTTTCCATGAGTCCCTTTTTTAAATCTGTGACTATGAGTGTGACCTGCCCAGGTTGTGGGGCAGGATATTCTGGACCATCTTGGTCAGAAATGCTGCCTGATTCCAGAATTGCAAAACCAATTAGGATCTGGAAAATTAAATCTGGAAAAAGTTTGTCTTTTAACAAGTCTCAGAATTCAAAGTTCAAATCACTCCCCAACTTCAAAGTTGAGAGAATGGTCAAGTCTCTTGACCTGTCAGAGGTCTTCTTTGGCTCTGAGGAAGGGAGGAAGGGGTTCATCTCTGTCCTGACGCTGATCAAGTGAGATGATGGTAGAAGGACTATCTGGACCTGTCACAGGAATACCCCAGGTCACATGCAAGAGATCGGTGACTGGGGAGTCTGCCTTTGCCTTTGTGGGGGCTGGCTGTCCCTTCCCACTTTTCCCACCTTATCAATTCCTCCAACATCAGCCCTGCCAGAAATTTATATTCCCAGCCCTCAAATGAGACTGCAGTTAGCATTTAAGAATTTTCCCACACCATAACTCAGCTCTGTATGCCCTTGATTTATGCTACTAATTTATGAGGTCCTGGAGAAACCCATGTCTCTGGAACAAGCCCCTGTTGATCAGATGGGTTTCTGAATTCTATGGGAAACCCCTTTTGTAGCACATACGAACGGACCTCCGCCCCAGAGGCTACGTGGATATCAAAGGTAAAATTCTCTTGCCATATCCCTAGGGCTGCATTTCTTTCACGTGTTATGCAACCAGCAATGTGTGAGCCCGGGAAAGGTCTACTCAGTCATAATATGCATTCTACACACAGATCCCAGAGAAGCAAACAACCTGGCCAAGATGCTACTATGGGTGAGCCAGGCCTTCTCACCCCCAATTGGTGCCAACACATCCTGCCCCTTAGTGCTATGGCTGTGTCCTGGACCCTCCATACTCCCTGAACAAACACTTGTAGAGCGCTCTCCGCGCATCAGGCACTGTGTGAAGCACCTTTCAGATGTTAACTCATTCAGTCCCTTACAACAGCCCAAGCTGTGCCACTTTAGGGAAGATGTCCAACCTCTTGGTGTCACCCAATCTGAAAAAGGGGATTCAAAAACCCTACTTCCAAGGGTTGCTATGACCATCTCATGAATCAACATATTTAAAGCATTTAAAACAGTGCCTGGCACAGACCTAGCTGAACATGATTGTTTGTGGTGCAAATCATGGGGACAAGGACAAAGGAACACTTAGGAAGGGCCGAGGGCCTCAATCTTAGGGAATGAGGAAAGAGTTCCTGGGAAGCCACCCCTGGGCCTGGCACTCCAGTGAAGAGCTCATTGCACCTTTCTCGGGTCCCCTCCAATGATCCCATGTGAAATGGCGCATCAGACCAAAGCCTTAAGACGTGAAGATGTGTTAGCAGATCCTGATGAACAGACAACTGACAATGGAAAACTTATGTTCCCCCATCTGAGCTGCCCTGAGAACAATGCCAAAGATTTCCTGTAATGAAAGGGACTAAAAATACTTTTTGATGATGGAGAGAGTGGAAGTTGAGCAATGCTGAATAAAATACGGAAATGATACCAAATGGCCCTCGGGCAACAGAGCAGGGGCCCACCTGGCCTTTGGTCTCGGTCTTGCCCCAAGGCTCAGAACATTGGAGGCTTTTTTTTTTTTAAAACCAGGCAGCCACAATGCATCTTTATGTTTGTATGCTCCATCTAATTTTCTAGAGAAAAAAAAGTTAGCCAGCCATGACTAATGCTAAATTATTTGCACAAAATGATTGCCAGCAAATTAAACACTGAAATGATACAGTTCCCTTCTTCGTGACCCTCTGAGGATCTCCAAGGACTAAGAATATGTTTCCTATTTTGGAACCTGAACAATCTCTTCCATATTTGTTACCAAATTAATGTTACAATCAGATCTATTCCGTAGACTAGCCTATTGTTCCATGTAACTGCTTTGTGAAACCTTTGTGGAATGGTTTGTATAGTTTGTAAAATGGGTCGTATCATCTAATTTGACTGTCATCTTCGCTTTGGGGGCCATAGTTACTATCCCCACCTTGACCTCCACCTTCACCAGCCATTTGCAGATGAAGAAACTGAGTTTCAGAGAGGTGAAGCAATTTGTCTGAGGTCATACCGCCAACCAACGACAGCCTTCTGACACCCAAGGCCTTCTCCTTGCTCTCCACCCCATGAGTGCCCTGGAATTCAGTATTCTTCATTTAGGCTATGGCCAATCTCCAAAGGAGGCCTCAGCCCGGCCAAGAGGAACCTTCTCTTTTTCTTTGCAAACAAGTTTTTCCTCTTCTCCTGTCTGGAAAAGATGGCTTGGCGGCCAATTTAGTGAGCAATTCAGTGATTAGGAACAAATATGTAGTATGGCTGAGTTTCTCCAGATGTTGAGCTAAATAAGGCACAATTGGGCTTTCTCCTTCTGACACTTCTTAAAGCCAAACTGGGAGCAGAAGGGGCTCCAAAAGCACTTGAGAGAAATCTGATAATATTTTTATTTTAAAAATGCTACTATATGCCAGAAACTTTACAGAGAGGTAGGGTTCAGGATAAATAACTGGGAAATTACTTGATAAAATATTACTATTTTCTTCCTTTCAAAGCACCACCCTGTAGGAATATTATCCACCCCTGCACTATTGAACTCAGGAGTGGTTATATGACTTGTGTTGGCCAATGCGATGTAGACAGAGTTGACACATGTCTTCCAACTTGTGGTTTGCCATCTGTGTTTTTCATCTGTCACCAGAGACTGTCACCATTTTCATCTGTCACCAGACACAGGCTGCCCTGAATCCCTGAGAAAGTCAGAGAAGCCAGGCTTAAAGAAACCTCTGCCTTATAAGCTGCCAATGCGTTCACATTGTCGTTACAGCAGCATGACCCAGCCTCTACTGACTAGCTGGTAAACTATGAGATCCCATGGTTGGTATGTGGGTTAGCTCACCCCTAACATTAAATGAGGGCTTCACCAGTGCATGAACTATGTGAGTGCTTGACATATAGCATCTTAATTAAGTCTCTCAATGAGCCTACAATTTGTATATATGGTTCCTACCCCCATTTTTGAAATAATGACTATCTTAGTCTGTTTTCTGTTGCTATAACAGAAAATCATGAAACCAGATAATTTGTAAAGGATAGAAATTTATTTGGCTCATGGTTCTGGAGGCTGGGAAGTCTAAGAACAGGTAGTATGGCTGAGTTTCTCTGCTGGTCACCTGGTTGGGGCCTTCTTGCTGCATGACAACATGGCAGAGGGTATCACATGGTGAGACAGAGCAAGACTACCACCCCAGGTCTCTCTTGCACTTCCCATAGATCCACTAATGTCAACATGGGACCCCACCCTCATGACCTCTCCAAATCCTAATTACCTCCCGAAGTCCCACCTTCCAATACCATTAACTTATGAATTATGTGAGGATTAACTTTAGGAGGACACATTGAAACCATAGGAGGACACTGCAGTGCCTATAGCTCCTGAGGAACAGATCCAGGACTTGAACCCTGACTACCCCTTCTCCATATCCTAAGCTCTCACTCACCGGCCCAGGCTGTCTCCTTGTTCACTGAGGAAGGATGTGGAGCTTGAGAAAGTGGAGAATGAATGTGCCAACCACCATAAGACTGTTGTGTGGTACCGATGCACCACAAGACCACGAGAGTAATGTGAACTGCCCAAATTCCTGACCAACCCCTGGGCCAAGGAGGTGGAGGAACTCAGAGCCTTCCCAGCTTTGAACCCTGGTGTATTTTCTCTTTATTCACAAAATTGACCAACTGGAAAAGAAAGCATGATGTGGTTCCTTCAGCATTGCATCCACTTGAGACCTATTTCCTCTGGAGACAAACGAGCATCACTGAGAGGTCAAGAGGACAGTGACAGAGCCCAAGGAGTCACACAGAACAGGTTCAAATCCTGTCTCTTACAACTTGTATCATGGAGGCAGGAAGCTCCCTGTGGGCTAAAGTTTCTTAACTGCAAAATGGAAATAATGGTTCCCACCTCGTAGAGTATTGCAAGAATGAGAGCTATAGTAGAAAAAAAACCTAGTGCCTATTTTCTGTGTTAGTCAGCTATCTGTCACTATATCAAAATAACTGAGATAATTATCTTATAAAGAAAAAAGGGTTATTTTGGCTTAGTTTTATAGGTTTCAGCCCATGATCAGATGGACCCATTGCTTTTAGGCCTCTGTTGGATGTGCCAAACAGCAATGGAAGGGAGCATGGTGGAACAGAGCTGCCTGCTTCATGGCCAGGAGGAAAAAGAGGAAGAGCAAAGTGCTGGGGTCTCATAATCCTTTCCAAGGGCACACACGTTCCCCAATGACCTAAGGACCCACCATTTGTCCCACCACCTCACAATAGCACCACCCTGACGATCAAGCCTCTGACACATAGACCACTGGGGGATGTTTATTCACACATAGCAATAAAGGCAGGACACATAACCTGTGGACTGAAGTTCCTCGACTTTAAAATGAGACTAGTAATTTCTCCTTCACAGAGTGCTACAAGAATCAGAAATGGTGTACAAAAAGACGGTGCACACTAGTTGCTCACAAATGACTACTGTTGCTGTTAACAGTCAGTTGTAGTTTGAATCTTCAGAATCTCCCCAGAGGTTCCTGTAAAGTCTGGGCCCCAGCATGTTGTTTGAGGGGTGGTGGAACCTTTAAGAGAGGGGTACTAGTGGGAGGTCATTAAGTCATGGGAGTGTGACCTTGAAGGTGACCATGTGACCCAACCTCTTCCTTTTGTTCTCTTTCACTTGGTCACAAGGTGAGTGGCTTTGATCTCCCATGCGCTCCCTCCATGACATGTGGCCTCACCCTCAGGCCCAAAAGCAACAGGGCCAACAGTCATGGACTGAAACCGTGAGCCAAAATAAACCTTCCTAAGTCTTTATAATTTGATTAGCTCAGACAGGAAAGCTGACGATCACAGAATCAAAAGTCAAGTTCCTAATCTGATATTATAAATGTCAGCTGGGCAAGAATTGCATTGCAAAAACCAATTGGATAGAGTCTCAAATATAAAAAGGACTTATTCAATTTCTTTTATTATCCTTACACTTTGCATTTACTCAGAAAAATAGAGTTAGAATTTGTGATTAAAATTAAACCTTCTCACAGATAAATTTTATTACTCTAAGTGGTCTATTTACTTATCAAGGAAAATTAAGAATTTAACATTTAATTATGGCCTAAGGAATATGCGGAGATAGATGCCAAAATAAGGTGGATTTGATTGCAAAAAAAAAAAAAAATAGGGACAATAAATTGCTGCAATCTCTGTATGTATTCTTCATTGTAATGTGATTTTTCCTCTTATCCCATTCAGAGAATAAGAGAGTCTATTTCTCAACTCCTTGGCTCTAGGCTTGGTTGTGTTATGCCCTTTCAATAGGACAATAGCAAATGTAATATAAGCAGAGACAGGTTGGTCCTTCCCTCTCCTGCTTCTTTGGGACTACCATGTAAAGACGTGCACTTGAAGATGAGAGGTCACGTGGAGGAACAAAAGGCTTTCCTAGCTGGAAACAAACACCCATTTCCAGATGTGTATGTGAAATAGTTTTGGACCATGAGCCTCAGATGAGTTGCCAGATAGCTACCATAAACATATCCCAAGTGAAACCACAGATGAACCATGCAGGTGAGCCCAGCCCAAACTGCTAACCCACAGAATCATGAGCAAGTAAACCAGTTGTTGCTTAAAACCAGTTTGGGGATGATTTTTCTTTTCCGCACAAAAGTTAATTGATGCACAAAATCTATATTGGGTGATCCTATTGAGGGATGCAGTGATTACAATAAATCCCTGTTCTCTATGCACTTACCCATGAGCTAGCTAGAGTTAGTTTCTGTTATTTGTTCCCCCCAAATTCGTGGTGAGTAAAATTACCCTATGAAAAACTTTGCCCTCCAGACAAGGAACAAGCAGTTAGTGAGTGTGCTTGAAACCTGCTTGTGCCTAGGGTACCATGCTGGTCTTTGCAGAGGAGGAGAGACTGAAGAGAAGGTACTGACCTTACTCTCAGGGAGTCTCAAATATGAGTCTACCTGCTCAATTTTCTGCCTACTTTCCCCCCTTGATTTGCAGACTTGACAACTGGAGAGAGTTCTGCCAACACAGGAGACTTGGAATGATTTCTAATTAACTTGAATTCTAGAATCATGTGTCATCTGGACTCTACCAGGAAAACCCACAAGCAGATCTGATTCTTCGCCACTTGCCTAAAGCCATTCAGATCCTTGAAAGATGAGGAACTAAGTCACGTCCCTTCCTAAAAATCCTACAGCCCAGAAGGGATGTACTTATTTTCCCTGTGACTATTAAGAAGGCTTACTTAATCTTTCTTGGTCTCTTTTTCAATTTAGTCTCTCAGGTAACACAAGGGAAAATATTTGTCTAGCTGATCTTTGCTTTCTTTTGAGTTTAAAAGAAACCCAAGGGTGGACTTTGTTAGAAGAACTCTATGAGGCCCTGATAATTGCACGGAAGGCACAGAGGAACAGAGCGGGGAGCCAGACATTCCCGTGCTAGTGTTTATACATAAGGTCCCCATGAAACCTCCTCATTCTACAGATGGGAAGAGATGTGGAGACATGAAAGATGATACATAAGGTCCCAAGTCTTGAACCAAGTCCAGGTCCTGCTTCTTCTATCACCTGGCTTTTTTTTTTTTTTTTTTTTTGGTAATGGGTCTTCCTCGATGCTTTGCCACTGTGACACTGTGACTTATTTTATTTTTATTGATTTTTAAAAAAATAAATGACAGCAGAATGCATTGCAATTCTTATTACACTTATCATCTGGCTTCTTTTCCAAGAAGAAAGCGATGGCAGCTGAGTCAGGGAAGGAGGTGGATGGCACCATGCCACTTATTAAGAGTCATTAGAAGAGGCCCTGTGCAAGCCTTCACCAGTCACCAAGACAAATCTATTTCAGCACCTCCCAAAGAGCAAATTTACCTTAGGGCTGTTTCTGCAAGAAACATTTCCCAGAGAGAAGAGAGACAGAGAAAGAGAGAGAGATTGTGTAAATGTTCCACCAAAGAGGGATTCTTTGCAAATAAGAGTTGAGCTGCTTGCTTTACCACAGGATACCTTAGAACCAAAAGTTTCCTTTCTAGTGTCCCATGAATGACCAAAAAGAAAATAGAGTGTGGTCTTAGTTGGGGTACGCCCTCGCTGCTATAACAAAGAGACCCTAAAACACAGTGGCTAACATAGGATAGAAATTAATTTCTCTTTCCTACATTGGTTCAGAGATGAGCAATACAAGGCTGCAAATGGTTCTTCCATCCTCAGCACATGTCTTCCAAGATGGCACCAGCAGGAACCATTTCTCAGGCAGGAGAAGCTGGAATAATCCAGTGCAAAAAACTTTCCTTTTAAGGAGATAACTTGAAAACTACTACATCTCTGTGCCCTGTCCCATTGGCCAGAAATCAATAATATGGACTGCTATAGGTTGGATCTGGAATGTCCTCTAAAGGCCATGTATTAAAGATTTATTCCCCAGAGTGACTCTATAAATGATAATGCAGAACTTTTAAGATATAGGGCCTACAAAGAAGTCTTGGGTCACTCACTGGGGGCCATGCCCTCAAATGGGATTGTGGGACCTTGGTCTAACCTTTCTCTCTTTCACTGCCCAGGCAGAAGCAAATGGCTCTGCTCTGCCATTTGCCCCTGTCACTGCCATCCAGAGGCCTAAAAACAATGCATCCACCTGATAAGAGACTGAAACTCTTCAAACCATGAGCCAAATTAACCTTTTCTCTTTATAAGTTTATGTCCTCAGGCATTTGTTACAGTCGCAGAAAGCTGATTAACACAGAGGCCCAACCAGATACAAGGGAAGCTAGGACAGGCAATCTCCAGGGAGGCGCCCAAGTGCCCAGCTGAAATTCAGTGTCACCAAAGTGACAAAGGGAGAGCAAACACCAAAGAGAATCAGTAATTTCTCATTGTCCCAATATTTTTACCCACAAAACTTACTTTATGTTTTGTCTGCCAGGATTAGTGCCTCATGAGGTACTGACCATATTAGGCACAGGATAGTTAGTCATGCAGTCAACCAGCAACACCCAAATCCCAGAGCCTCATAAGCTTAGATATTGTACGAGTCCAAGGGGAGACATTTCCCTCTTGCTCTGGGCACAAGGTTGATGGAGAAGCTGCCATCTAGAGCAAGGCTGACTTCTGGAGCAGAAGTAGAAAGCACGGGGCGAATCGTGCATCACCTCCAACCTCAAGGGAAGCTGAGCCGAGCTAATGGTGTTTCCCAGCCTTCATGTGCATCTTCCTCCAACCAGGCTTGGCTCTCAGAACCAAGGCTGCCCATCAGACAGATCTGCCCTGGTCCTCCCGTCAGGTGTCAGGGAATGGGCCTCCTTCCCTCATCGGCCACTGGCCACGTAGTACCAGTTGGACCTTCAGCATCAGCTCTAGATGACTGTGTAACAGGCAAGAAGGTTTCCAGTTTCTGCTCTTCCTGTATCTCCACTCGGGGTACCAGAGGCAGAGTCCATTTCTCTAGCTGTTGAATCTCGGCTGGGTTTATGACTTATTTTGACAAACGGAATGGACAGAAGTGACATAGTGCCAGTTCAGACTCTGGGCCTCGTGCCATCTTGCACCCTTCTTGGTTTTTCTCTCAGGATTCTGCCCCTACTTTTGTGAGCACTGTATGATGCTTGGATTCACCTGCTGGAGGATGTAGACCACATGGACCAGAAAGGAGCCATCCCAGCTTATTTGGGATGAGGTCATCCCAGACCAGCTAGTCCCCGCTAACCTCACCCCCAACTGCAGATGCCTGGATGAACCCAGGTGAGCCGAGCCCCGTTGATGACACTCACAGCTATATAAATGGTTATTGCTTCATGTCACTGAGGTTAGGGTGGTAGAATCCATGCGATAGCTAACTTGCATAGTGATTTAAGCAGAAAAGGAATTTGCATCCCTTGAAAGACGAGGGCACTTAGAGGCCTGTGAAGTGCCTAGACCTGTGCTGGATAGATAGGCACTTCCCATGTGTTTATTTAATCTAAACTATCATCTAAGGAAAGTTGCCCCTATTATCCTACATTTTATAGACGAACAAATTGAGACACGGACAGACTAGGTAACCTGCCCAAGTCCCACTGTTATTAAGTGACAGGACTAGACCACCTTGCACAATCAGGCTCCAGAGCACAGGCCAACAGCCATACACTCAATGGAGCAGTAGCCATTGCAGGATGCCCGGCCTTTGGCTGGAGACTGCAGTCCAGTCCACATCCATCCAAAGCCAGAACGTCCTCCAGGCCCCACCCCAGATGCAGACCCCATCAGGCTGACAAGCATCTAGATGAAGAGGGACTAGGAAGGGCACAGCTATGTGGCACCTGGGTGCAAACTCTGGTCAAGAGGTTAAGTCTGGGAGGGTGACACCATTGCAGATAGGATGTTATATTCCTAGATATGATGTCATGGGTTAATGGGACTGCCACACCTCACTGTCCCTCAGCGACCAGAGCTACAAGACTGAGCATCTCACCCAAATGATGATGAAGGCTTCATCTAGGGTTGAGGAAATCAGATAGACACTCAGTAGTTTCAATTCAACAGAAATAGCTGAAGTCAAGAATATCAAGGCAGCCACTAACCGTGAAAGAAAACCAAATTACCCTAAAGTAGCTATAGGATGCTTTATCTTCCTTTTCTCTTGGTGATTTGCTTCCTAGGCTGCTTTTATTTAAAAACAAAGCAAAACAGAAAACTATCAGACCTCAGATTTCAGGATATTCCGAGGAAAAACAAGAAGGAAGAAAGTTTAATTTTTGTTTCTCCTTACAGATACTCTCCGTAATCAAAGCACTTCCGAACCCTCCAACCCACAAGGGGGGCAAAAGGGCTTGTGTCTGCAGTTCTACCCGGAGAGAGAATGTTGACTTTCTTCCTCTTTGTTTGGACATTTTCACTTCCTTTGCTGCCAGGCAGAGTGGCCAGCAGACTCCAGGGGAAGAGACTCTCCATCTAAGGCTGAGTCCCCCAGAAGAGCTGGCACTGAGAGGTTCTCTTCAAGATGATTGGGCTGCTCCATCCAGCAGTGTTGAGGTGAGTGGCTCCTTTAAGAAAGTGCTCATGTCGTGGTGCCCAGAATATCTAACATGATTTTGTTCATGACTTGTGAATATGCCTTTTGCCACTGCCACCCCAAAGGGCGGCCAGTTCATTATCTCCTCGGCCATTTGAACTTCTGCACAGGAGTGTTCTGACTCAGGGGAAGACCAAGCCCAGCCTGCGAGGGCCGAGCTGCCCACTCCATGAGCAGGGTGCTCTCCTCAGTTCCTTAAGCCAACAACACCGCTCCTCCCTGAGCCCGTTCACCTCCCTGTGGGTTCTTCTAACTCCCCACTTTCCTTTACTGAGCCTCGCAGAGAAAAACATGGAATCCAAGACATCTATGGTACCCTGGGAGTATTTAAGGTTTCGGATTTTCTTTTTAATAAGTTCCTCCAGAAATACATCTGTAGGTTGGTGACAGTGATCAAGTTGGCTGTTTATTTGAAAGCAGGGTTCTTTCTGGAAGCACGATGCTGGGCTTTGTGAGAGAGAGAGAAGAGCCCCCAATATACCTGCTATCCTCAAAACCATAAGCTATTGGGAGCTAGAAATATCCACTCATATGCACTCATTCATTCATGCATGCCTACCTCACTATACAACTACTGAGCACCTACTGTATACTGGATATTTAGGAAACAATTCTAGTGGCTTCCAAGCTCTGAGCTTTAGCCACCAGAGCAGGGGTTAGAGGATGGGGTTAGGGCACTAAGGATAAGAAAGGAATGATACAGTCACAAACCAGGCAAGGGTTAGCTATGCAAAGAGATCCAGAAAAAATGGACTATGGATGAATGCAAAATGATCCTGGGATACCCGAGCTGGACCAGGGAAGGGGAAGGTAAGTGAGAGGATCCATTCTTATATGGAATTCTAAGAATACCAGATTCACTTTAAATGTGCATCTCTTAAAATTGAAGCAGAGATATTTTAAGGGCCCAGAAAAAAAAGTTAAAAAATATTTTTGAAAGAATGAAAATAAAATCTAGGGAAAAAAATGAGACAGAATGGTGCACGACAGGAAAATTTGTGAGCAGTGAGCGAGGTGTGGGTTGACTGAATGTGACAAAACCAACCAGTAATTCTGTTGACTGTACTTTCACGGAACAAGAATTCATGAGACCCTAAAAGCTCCTGATGATGAAACACATCTGCTCTAGTTCGGGGTGATGCATATTTAAGCAAGAGGCAGCACCGTCAAAAATATCAGCTCAGGCCTGCTTGGTGCTGCTTCCACCAAGCGAATCCATAATGCTTCATTTATCTGAAACTCAATTTTCCCCATCACTAACCTGAAGATGATGTTTTCCTTGCATGGTTGCTTCAAGGGGTAGAGACACTGTACGCAGAGCACCTAGTCAGGTGCCCAGCGGGTAACAGAAACTGAGTCAAGGGTGGCTGTTGCTGGGCTATAATGCTGGTCGTTTCTGTAAACACTTGATCTCGTGGCTTGAGAACTAGGTTTTGGATCAAAGGGCCTTGACTCCTCCACTGTGTAACTGTGAGATATCGTTGAAGGCATTGAGGCTCATTTGTCCTGAATTTCTGCACATGTAAAAGTGAGCATCATTTCCCATTCTATTTTTATGTCCAGGTTCATCTGGAATAGTGCTTAAATATAATTTATATGAAAATAGAATATCAGTCAGGCATGGTGGCACATGCCCGTAATCCCAACAGCTTGGGAGGCTGAGGTAGGAGGATCACAGTTTTGAAGCCAGCCTCAGAAACTTAGTGAGACTCTAAGCAACCTAGTGAGACCCTGCTTCAAAATAAAAAATAAATAAATAAAAAGGGCTGGGGATATGTCTCAGTGGTTAAGCACACTTGAGTTTAATATACATATACATATACATATAATATACATATATGTACATATATAAAGTTGCTAGTAAGCCTTTAAAAATTAACAACGTAGGTTAAAATATAGACACTTTACAATATATAATGTATCACTGCAATAGAAATAGGGAGTAGAATTCTATTCATATTTTTAGAAGTTCCAAGAACAACCCCAGAATCTCAAATTGCACCAAAACTGTTTAATTAGCATAAGGGGAAAATTCCCAATTTTAAGGAAGAGGCAGCAAACTTAAAATAGTCACCATGGACTGTCCACCATGAGGTAACTCTAGAAAGTGTGAACAGCCATCTGTCCCAGGAAGTTTATCTGAGAATCAGGGCCCTGATGCTCAAGAGGAGCAGAGGCATTCCATCCCCCTAAGCTTGACAGAAGAGGAAACTGAGGCCCAGGGAAGCGAAGTTACCCCATCACAAGAATCCCCACGGCCAGCCCGCCACCTGCCTTCTACCACTGGTGCGCTCATCTCTCTGCTACACTGTCAAGGTCAGTGTGGGCCCCAGGAGCTTTAAGACCTTTGCAGTGGGTAAGCAGAAAGGAGTGGGTAGCAAATCTGAAGTGCAGTGCTAAGCAGGAGGATAAATCACCCCAGAAGGTTTCAGTGGAGAACCAGAGGACAGTGAGGGGCTAGAGACATCCTCTTGAAGTTCCTCCTCCTATCCTTCTCACAGATGACATCACGCAGCAAGCATTTAAACAACATAGATGGAACTAAATGTCTTGCCAGGTGGTCGCTGGCGATACGTACAGACAGCTCCTGACTCACAAAGAAAGACGACAGAGGTCCCATACATACAAACAGCTGCCACCATCCGCCAGCCCCCACCACCCTGCAGCTGCCACGGGCTGTGTAAAAAAAATTAAAAAAGAAAGAATGGGATGAAAAAAAGAGAGAGAGAGAGAGAGAGAGAAAGGAAAACTTGGACCACTTGCAGATTCTGCACATTCAGAGGCTGAGAGAGGGAGGGGAGAAGCTGTGGAAACAGGACCTACAAAAGGGAACGGACGCCCAGGGCAAATTTTCAGCCATGGGTGATGTGGCAGCAGCCCCTACCCTTTGGCCCTGAAAATCTCCTTCCAAGAATGGTTGTCCTCCCCCATCCACACTGCCAGAAATTTTTTTTTTTTAATCAAGGTAGCATTCTTACTTCAAAGAATTTTTGGAGAAAGGAAGGCAGGGAATAAATAAATTAATTTCAATTTACCATTAGAAATCTCTTTTGCAATGTCACCTTCCTCAATAAGAGCCAATAAGAATATTTGCCTCATGTGAAGACAGGTGAATCAATAACTAAAAAGTCCTTACAACTGTGCCTGATATGTGATGTGACATTAAGTATTATAAAAGTGCCCTCTCTCGCTCTTTATAATTACAACTATTCCTATTTTATAGGTACAGAGATGTCACACCACTCTACCTAAGACACATAACTTAGCGGTAGGACCAGGATTCAAGGCCAGATCTGTCTCGAAAGCTCACAGTCTTAACCACTGCCATGAGGAGTCATACACCTGTCCTAGGAGGCTGGGGGCAGGCGGTGGGGATTTGGGGCAATCATTAGCAAATTAACAAGGACTAATTCCATTCAGTTGTTTTCCTCCTTAAAATCAACCAAGCTCAGCTGTACCCAGAAAACAGGAATTTTAACTGATGAGCAGGGCAAGTAGATTATTTGGGGACAAGATGGGGTGAGGAGCCATAGTGGGGTTTGAGTCTGAGGCTTGGAAACAGCAGTGTTCATAGATGGAGGTGGTTTGGCAGGAGTCCAAGATGAACTCTGACCTAGGTAAAATGTCACCAAGATCTAAACCCACACTCAAAAAAGAGGAGGAAGATTCCTCTTTCTGCACACCTACTGTTGTTCCACTCACAGCTCCAGATAACAGGTTAGTATCCGGGGTAGGAGATGAGCTGGGTTAAATAAACACTTGTGGGTTTGTTGGAAATATAACATTTCCACTCCAAAGAAATGGTAACGCAAAGCAATGGTAACATTAGTTCCAAACTAACGACTTGTAATTCAGCACTGCGCCGGTATGCTCTGGGGCTCTGTGGACTGGCCACTGTGGTAAGTGCTGGGGACATCACAGTAAAGGAGGCAAGGTCCTTGGCCTTGAGCAGCCTGGAGCCCGAGGAAGGAGAGAGCTGTAAGTGACTAAGAGAGAACGTGGTGAGCAAGCCTCCCGGGGAGAGGGGTGAGCAGAGCAAGCAGCACAGGGGGAGGAACTGGGAAATGCTTCTAGATGAACTTTTAGAACCCAGCCTCCGCACGTTGGGAACTGCATGCATCGCGTTCCAAGTCTGGGGAGGGACAGGCTTGCCTTTTAGTACTGAATGAACTCATTTTTTAACAGGCTCTTCGCTAAGATTTTTTTTTTTTTTCCTCGCAAGAACAGTAGCCATACCTGTATGTTTTTTCCAAAAGGTTGGCGAGAGGTAGCTGCAGGGGCTCTGAACTCCTACTGCTAGGGCTTCAACCTGGCTTTCATGTTCTAGTAATACGACCTTCACTTCTCCTAAGTCCGGTTCCTTATCTGTACAAGGAAAATGTGTGCTTTGTGGAGCTGGAGGATGGAGGAGTAAGCCCCTTGAGATCCGGCTGGAAGTAACTGGAAGGGAACCCCAGTGGGAATCTCTTCAGAGAGCTTCAAGCAGCAGAGCTGTGTTTGTGAGTGTTGGTTTTGAGAGATCCAAGACGAGCGTTTTTAAATTCAAATAGATTTATCTTCACATATGGGCAAATAGATTTTAGAGCCTGTCACATGCTAGATTTTATAGATCTACCTGAAAATGAATAAATGATATTAAACTAGAAAATCACTTAAAACTATTTAGTAAATAATAGGCAGGTGGGAAAGGGATGGGGGGGAAATGGCAGAGATCGGGACACGCAGCATGCCTTTCTTGCTGCAAAGAAATTCAAGACTTTGCTCTTTGGCTCTGGCGAAAGGCACCATCTTCTCATGCCTGAACGAAAGAGAAAGCGCATTGGAACAGCCCAGAGAATGCCTTCTGCAGACCCACGCTTTCCTGGCGCTGATTTCAGTTCTGGTGGAAAAAATTCCCCTGAAGCCGACGACAGCTGAGCTCCCGGCCTGGAATTCACATTCAGAAGAGGAAAATTACACCCTGAGGTCCTGAGGGCGCCTGATCAGCTTTGATGCACACAGAGGCCAGACAGCCACCCGCCACCTGTCCCACCCCACCCCATGAGCTGGGGGAGCTTTAGTGGGAGGGGATGTGAGTTCTGGGAGGCAGCAGGGAGCAGATATTCAAAGGGAGCCAAAAAACCAAAAGGTACAGAAAGACAGACCTGCATTGGATCTCACCCGGGGTTCCCCATAACTTGCAGTATGGTCTCTGGGGCACATACTGACCTTTACCCATTTTTTTGTAAAAATCACCTTCAGGAAAGTCCCTGTGTCTATACTCATGACCACTGACCTTTGAAGGCAGCCCAATGCTCACACCAAGATGGAGCTTGCCTGGGGTTGTGTGCCCCTCTGGACTCCTTTTGATCCTGCAGTGTCATCTACACTGGCAGGCTTGAATACATCCAACATGGTGCATTGAAAGCACCAGGGGACAGTATTTGCTAAGGTCTTTAAAGACAATCTTTAAGCAGAGGCTTAGCAATGAACCAACAAAGTCCCCTGCTCCTTTATTGCTGCCATGGAAATGTCTACCTCTACTTCAGCATCCTGACTTGTCCCCACTAACCTGGTCAGAGTCCTTCTTCCTTCTGGCATGGAGGGGGAAGGTACTGACCGCCTTTGGGACTCACTGTGACAGCAGAAGTTGCCGAGAAAAGTGCAATCATGGAGCCCAAGGCAGGGTTTCTGATTAAAACCCTTTATTTCAGCCTCCAGAACAGGGTTTCCAGATCAAATGCAGGCTGTCCCTTTCAATTAGAAATTAAAGAAACAACAAATAAATTTCTAGTATAAATATGTCCTAAATATTACATGGGATATACTTACATTAAAAAATTATTGGTCGTTTCTAGAGCCTTCCAACTTAACTGGGCACCTGCATGTTTTATTTTCTAAATCCAGCAACCATACACAAGAATGACTCACGAAGCTGGCTTTAACATGCCTGTGTCACAGGTGGGGAAAATAGGACTTTTTTGCAACCTGCCTGCAGCTGTAGTGTTTGTGGGTGGCAAAGTAGAGATGGGATTTTTCCACCAGATCCACTGATTTTGAGACCGATGCTGGTTCTATACCACCACACAAGAATTCAAACTTGGGATAGATGGGATGTTTGTGGAGGAAACTGAGGCCTTGTCTAAGGAGTGTGGGGATTTCTTGGATGCCTAGCTTATAATGTGGATAATTGCTCAGGAAACAGTTGGTGGGTGTAATTGAAAGGAATCGTTGCCGTGCTTGGTAGCTAAAAGACCCTTCCACTCATGCAAACACTCTTAAGATGAAGTGAGTTTCTCCCTCCACTCCCAAGCCCCCTTCAACAGCACACCCGGGCGTCTGGAGGGAGCACTTCCCCCACATGCGAAGGCAGAGGCAGATGAGGTCACAGCACACTGCTCTAAAAGAAGCTTCGAGTCGTATTACACTCATTATGCCCACAGAGGAAACCCACAAGGGCTGGAGGGATGGGCTGGCCCAGGAAGCAAGCCCAGCCTCTCCTGGCTGGAGAGGCATGAGCAGCCCCATAGCCTGGCCTGAACCAGGCTGCTTGGCCAGGCCGCCAAGATGTCTGTGTGCACTTCAGTCAGTGTTTTAGGGGAACAGAGGCTGCAGTAAGAGGAAGGAAGGGCCGTTCTGTTAGAGCTCTTTTTTGATTTGGGATGAATTGGAAGATGCAAAGCTCCCTTTAGCCCACTTTCCTCCTCAGGTTGGTGTGGCTCTGTGAGTTTTCACACAGGAGTCTGTACAGAGCATGCAGTTCATAGACGCCACAGGCCTGCAGGTCCCAAGAGGGCGTTTCTGTGGGTCTGTGCCCCCGGGAACATGGTACCCTCTCATCTTAGATCCCAGCCTCTTCCCATGGCCCCTCACTTGAGGCGTGAGCTGAGATTATTGAAGACCAAAGAAAACAATATCTAAGGAAAACGTGAACTCAAATCTGTCACCACCAAGAAAGACATCCACCTTCTACTTATTGCATGTTCTGACATTCAAAGAAATAGATGCTTACTGTAGAAAGGTTTGAAATGCTGAAAAGTATAAAGAAAGTGATACAATCTAACCCTTAATCCCATCACACAGACCTATAACCTCTCCTGAAATTAAGGTGCATTTCCTAAGGACATACATTAAACAGGATTGGTGTCATTCATCAAGTATGTTTTTGTGTTGGACTTTTTTTTAACCTATCATAAACACACCTCTCACATCATGAAAGACTCTTCAAAGACTCTACATGACTTTGATGAATCTTTAATTGGAGACATTGGAAATGGCCATAATTTATTTAACTATTCTCCTCTCGCTAAACATGTGGATTGTTTCCAGTGTTTTCCCTGATAGAAATATCAGCGAGCCACTCCTTCACATAGCACCTGTTTCCTTGTGTTGAGAATCTAACATAAAATGGCATCTGGTCTCACCCAAAGATGGGTGTCTTCTCATGCTTTTGGTTTGACCGTACTCTGCAAGAGGCACTGTGTCTTCCAGAAGCCCCAGCCTGGTTGAGGAGTCCCTGGAGCCAATTTCGGAGTAGGGATTTCATGGCCCCTGTCTCAGGGCAGGGATGCTACCCAGTAGAAAGTCTCAGGCCCAGTGGGCTCAGGCCGTTTGCCTCCAGCTATGGTTTAAGAGAGAGAAAAAAGTGAAATCCCAGGAACAATTTTCAGAGAAACCAACACACATCGTAATTCCACTGGGAATGGGACGATATAATTCCTCAGAGCTGGACGGCTTGGTATTTTTATAAGACCTTTGCTTGCTGATTTAGTTAATGATAATGTTGGGTTCCAAATTTCCTCTAAAAGCGAGTCTTAAATGTTCTCAAGTTGGACAGGACGGGCTTAAAAATAAACAAATAAGTTACATAAGCTCAAATTTTGGAGGATCAGATTTTGGAAGCCAAGGCTTGGGTGCAGGATTAAAGGGCCTGCTGCCCGTCTTGTGGTCAGGCCTCACGTGCTGCCTGCAGGGTGGAGCAACAAGAATCATTCCAGCTGCCCCTGAGGCCCAGCTTTTAATTCGAGCACCAACACTCTCCAGCGACCAGTGGCTAGAGCGCACCCTTTGGGCCGGAGAAGGCAGCCGTGTACTTAGAGGATGGTGAAGAGAAACAAAACCAAGGGCGGACACTGGTCCAGGGTCCCATTTCTGGGAAGGCCCCGGGGTGTCACGGAGAGCTGTCATCTCCACTTGACAGCTGGCTGCATTTGGGTTGAAAGTGAGACAATTACTATGCTTTGCTTCTTGAAAGCTTTTAAGGCTCCTCCTGGAAGAAAAATGTCCAATTTCCCAGTTACCAGTGTGGATGGACACCCGCTGAAGACCTAGGGCCACTCCCCAACACACTCAGCAAATTCTCAATTTTGTTGAATTTGGATTAGGGGGCTGGAGATGCTCAACCTATACTAAATCGCATGATAAGAAATTAGGCCTTCCTTATGGTCCGTGAGAGCCAGGGATGCTTCCAGTACTGGAATGAGATAAGTACCACGGTCTATTGTTCCCTTGGGCTACTATAACAAAATGCCACAGACATTGGCTTAAATAATAGAAGTTGGCTTTCTCACAGTGCTAGGGGCAAAGTCTAAGATCAAGGCGAGAGCAGGGTTGTTTCTTCCTGAAGCCCCTCTCCGTTGTCTGCAGTAACCGCTTTCCCTCTGTGTACTCCTGTGATCTTTCTTCTATTGGCACATCCTTGGTGTATCACTCTCCTCTACTTGTAAGGACACCAGTCACACTGGATTAGGTCCCCACCCTTACCACCTAATTTTACCTTAATTTCCTCTTCAAAGGCCCTGTATCCCCATACAGCCACATTCAGAGGAACTGGGGGGTTAAAGCTTCAGTGTATGAATTATGGGGGACACAGTTCAGCCCTGAACACATGGGGATGCAAAAAAGGTGGAGAACTTGGAAAGTCAGAAGCCCCAAGTTCAAATGCTGCTCTAACACTTTTAGATGTGACACCTTAAACAAGCCATTGAAGCACTTTATACCTTCTTTCATTTAAAAAAAAAAAAAAGCAGAAATCATATACTTAGCCTGCAGCGTGCAGCTGAAATAAAATGATGCATGTGGAAGTACTTTGTAAACCGAGGGGCCCTACCCAGTAGTCAGAAATTAGCCCTTCGCCAAGTAGGACATACTGCCCGGCATGGAGTAAGGCTTTAAATTCTTCTTTAATGAACAAATGAGCACTATGGAAACACATTCGATCCCGACAGTGGGGAGAATCAGGGAGAGCTCAGCCCATTGGAACCCACAGTCATTTCATAAAAATGCATTTGTTCAGCCTAATTTTTTAAAAAGACTGAGCAAATATTCCTTATATGCATTTGAACTAACTTAGATGTGGGCTCAAAATAATACATACATTTGTAAAATGTTACACTCATTTTAAAACAAATTAGGGCTTCCTTACTTCAACAAAAATGCATCCACCTTTAAACTTTAATCTATAATTCTTAATAAACATTTATTGAGTAACTAGAATGTGGAACACACGGTAACACACGAGTTTCCCAGATCTCATGTGATTCTCAAAACCTGCATATTATGGAAATAGGCTGTGACCCAGGCAAATGGGCTGTTCTTGGCACAGAGGGGATGTGACAGCAGATATGCTGATATGATGTCCTCTCTTCCACCCACCCTGTCAGTTGTTTCGGTGCTGCAGCCTAACAGGACCAGTAACCATCCCTCTCCTGAAATCCTAAAAGTTATCTGATCAATGGGAAATGTGGTTTTAATTATTATTACAGTTTCTGTCCTGAGTCTCTTTATCACTGCAGCTCTACGTGCCTGGCCCAGTATCAGCACAAGGTGGCATTCAGAGAAGCACAATCTAAATAGCCAAAGCAAATTTATAAAGCATATGTCCATCCCGGACTTGCAACTTGCAAAACAAAATTAAAGGGGACCCAATTCATAACCCCCAGGACCACTTCAAACCCCTCCGCTGCCCACACTCAAGAGTGCTACCTCATCCATCTTTCTATGTCCTTAGGTCACAAGGAAAATCCTCACTCCCTTCCTTTCCCTCAGCCTCCAGCTTCTTATGATTGAGCACCTTTGAATGGGGCAGGAATCGGGCAGGGCCAGAGCTCAGGTACCCACTGGGTGACTTTCTATCCCCTCTGCAGCTCCATCTGTCCAGTACCATGAGCACCATGTGACCATGCATAACACTTCCAAATCAAAGTTTTTCTCTCCAGTCCTGTGTTTCGATGGTCCCCAAAAAAATGAGACAAAGAAAGCAATTTAGTCTTTGATGGGAGGTGGGTTTGGGGAGATTTTTCTAACAGTAATAAGTGTGGTTGATGGTGAAGCAGGATTCTCCACCTATGATGATTAGCTCTGCAAAAGAAAAAGAAAACAAACCTGCCCAACACTTGAGATGGTGAAGCAGACCTTATTCAAGGGGAGCCATGGCCATAGGTAGGGGGCCCACTGCAAAGAGGTCTTAGACGGGGGCAAAGACACTGGGCTCCACTCCAGCTTCAACAGGAAAAGGAGAGATTTACAATCAAAGAGCAAGGGGGGCGGGTGTTTGTTCATGGAAAATTGCCAGAAGGCAACGTCAAGGACAGAGGCTTTCTGCTGAAACTGACTTGACGGCAGGCCCCACGTGACAAGCTATTGAGAGTGGGGACAGCTACCTGTGGTGGGAGATTTTTGCTGGATTCTTCTTCTACGAGGATGGAGAAGGAAGCACAAGGTCAGGCCTAGTCAAGTGGAGGACTCAGAAGCCAGGGTGAAGCTTGGTGAAAGGTGAGCGTTTTCGTCAGTCCCAAGGTAGGTTTGTGTGGGGAAGCCAAGTCCAGGACAAGGCAGGGGGCAGGTGGCACAAAGCTCTGAAATGTTCTAGGTAACATTAAGGATGTTGGAACTTCCCAGAGTTGCCCCAAAGTATTTACACCTTGCCTCAAAGCATAGCAATAGATACCAAGCTCTCTGTAAAAGCAGGACTTATTTATAGACAGCTCCATTGTTGTGGGGGGAGGGATCACTTTTCCCAGGAAGGAGAGATATTTTTAAAGTGGTTTTTCTTCTGCAAAGTGGCAAACTTCTTCAGGTATTTTTCACCCTCAAAGTTCTTGCCACCTCTTTTACACCCTCCCGCTGGGTCGGGTGGTAAGCGTATTGAAGTCATTTGGAAGACGGTGGCAAGAGATGGCAGGAAAATGGCTTCTCTCCTCAACTGCACCACTGTTGGCCTAATTTGTTTCCCTCATTGCTTTAGAGGAAACCATCCGAGCATTTTGCCTCTCCAGACATCTGAAATGGGAATTATGAGGTCGTATGGAGGAGGCCAGGAAAAATAATTTCTTGGGATGGTTTGGTGCTTTCTGGTTTGAGGCCTTTTATGAGTGACCTGCTATACTAATTATCCAGCCTTCCTTGGTCTGCACCACCGAGGCTTCTGAATAAGAAATTTAGATGATGACTCATGGGCTGTAAAAGCCAGCATCAATAAACAGGTCACTGAAATTCAATTCCATCTGCAGCTCAAAACCGGATTCTTAGGATGCCCACAGGTAAATCCACTCTACGTAGCCAGGAAGTACTGGATATAGAAACAGAAGTTTGATCTACTAGGGCATGTTGGGCAAAAGAAGTCTGATCAGCATCCACAGAGCACAGAGAATAAGAATTTAGTTCTGCTTCTTAAAAACAAACAAACAAACAAACAAAAACAGATCAACACAAAAGCAGTCCTGGTTCCATCATCTATTAGCCATGTGACCCTCAGGGTGTTATTGGATCTCCCTGTGGCTTAATTTTCTCGTCTGTTTAGGGGAAATAATATCAGTACCTACCTCCTATTGTTTTTGTGAGGCTTAAAGAAGTTAATATTTATAAAGTAATTAAAATGTGCCTGGGCACATTCCATAAATGCTGTATGTGTGTTTGATAAATTCACTTGAAGTGGTTGATAGAATCAAGCCGGGTGCAGTGGCACACACTTGTAATCCCAGTGATTTAGGAGGCTAAGGTAGGAGGATTTCAGGTTCAAAGCCAGCCTCAGCAACAGCGAGGTGCTAAGCAACTCAGTGAGACCCTGTCTCTAAATAAAATATAAAAGAGAGCAGGGGATGTGGCTCAATGGCCGAGTGTCCCTGAGTTCAATCCCCAGTATCCACCTCCCCCCCAAAANNNTCCCCCCCCCCCCCCCCCCCCCCAAAAAAATAGAATCAAGCAAAGTAGTAGGAAGGGCAATACTGGCTGATTGTGTCCTGCAGATCTGACCACTCTTCTTCCACAGCAGAACCTGAGTGGGGGGTCAGGTGCAGGGTTCAAGGCCATTTGCTTTCACAGACCTACTAAATGTCCATTCTTAGAAACAAATAAGCAGCTTTCTTTCTTTCTTTCTTTTTTCCTAAAACTCTCTGAAAAGGAATTTTCAAAACTATACCTCTTCACTGGTTCTTAATTTACCTCAACTTCAACTTACAATTTCTATTTAAGATTAAAAGACAGCAAAGGATTTATAATATATTATAAAAATTGATACTTGAAAATAGAAAAGTTGCAGGACTGTTTTCAACAGATCCCATGGATTTTACTTCTGTGGCATCCTAGCAATCTGTCACCCACCATCACCCATTTTTTAAAATATCAGAGAAAATTCACTTTTAATAGTCAGAAATTCTGTGTTCTCATATCTCTTTGTACTACTATTTCTGTTTTTCTTCCCCCCTCTGAATTTTATCCTAGCATGTTTTTATGGTGTTAAGTCTTGTAGTTTTTATTGCATAACACATATGAGTTTAAAACTTTTTCCTTTGAACTCCAGACTCTAAATCCAAAAAAAAAAAGAAAGAAAAGAAAGAAAAAAAAATTCTTCTGGACTTATTACAAAATTACTAGTAGTGCACGATTAAAAAACAATATAAATACATTTTAGCTTTTGATACGCAGTCACACATCCATTGATAAAATAATTCTGAGAAATGCATCATTAGGTGGTTTTGTCATGAAAACATCATAAATCATGCTTACACAAACCCCTACCACAGGTTTCTCTACTGAGCATTGTAGGCAACTATAACACAATGGTAAGTGCTTATGCATACAAACGTATTTAAGCATGGAAAAGGTACAGTAAAAATTGCACATGATAGGAATTTATCAGACCCATCAGAAGGTTATGAGACCATTATCATATATGTGTTGGCCCAAATGTCATGATTACATAGCATATGACTTGTTAATTATATTAAAAGTAATTTTTTTTTGGGGGGGGGTACCAGAGATTAAAGCCACAGGCAGTCCCCAGCTCCCCTCCCCCACCTTTTTTGAACTTTTTATTTGGAGACAGGTCTTTCTAAGTTGCTTAGGGACTTGCCAAGTTGCTGAGGCTGGCTTTCAACTTGAGGTCCTCCTGTCTCAGCCTCCCAAGCTGAGAAAATAATTTTTAATGCATTTCCATGAGATGGATTTATATATTTTCCCCCATCAGTTTGTATATTTACAAAAGACAATTACTACCAGAAAGTGATAGGGTTTAGAGCCATTTCTACCCCTGTTTCTCAGAGGTGTGAACACTGAAAACTCTCATGTAAAGAAGCATCGGGAAGAGAAAGTGTTCTCTGCACCCCTGAATTGTATGTTCCAACTACAAAGCAGTTCTTCAGGCTCTATCATTTGATTAGAGCTTTCTCCAATTTCAGTGAAAACAGATCTTTGGAAATCATCCAGCTTGAAAAAGATTTTATTAATGTCTTATTCTGTGAAATCTATGAAGAGTCGGAGACTTTTAAGGAGCTATGATTTTAACTGTTGTCCTTCACTGTCTCAGAACCAGTTGAGAAAAGCAAAAGTTTTATTTCCATAAAATTTTCACAGTGAACTACATGAATGCTTTTATGTCATTGGATCTTCAAGCTACAGATTTGGCTCAACCAACTGATGCAAAATGTTCCATCCCATAACCTAATTTTCAAGTCAATCAGCCAAATTACATGTATTTCTTGTCATTAGATCTGTGACTTTGTCTTTCAGCTTAAGTATCTTAACATTCATTTTGGAGAATATTCTAAAAATCACTGAGCAATAAATTATGAGATGCATCATATACAACAGATTGCAAAAAGCAGCCAAGTTTACATTGATGGAGATCTGATATAATTAATTCTCTAGATATAAAACAGAATAACAATGCTGTTTCTTATTACTTGGTTTGCAATAAAATAGCACACTATGTCACTAATTATGTTGTTTATGAAGCCAGGAGTGTGACAGAAGGCATGATATTTCTTCCTCAGGCTGTGAAATGTGTACATATAATGCTGATATATAGCTTGGAGAATAAATAGCCACAGAGCAATGCACCATGATATGGTTAGGAATGCGGGGAGGCTTCTGGACTCCCTGTCACCTAGTGAGGAAGGAAATGGTGACAGAGAAGAGGAGAATTGGCAGGAACATACAGGCCTCTTCTTGAGGGTTTGGGAAGGAGACTCTTTAAACTGTCCTCACCCAAGCACTTCATGGCCAGCCTTCAGTGAGTGAAGACTGTTTGTCTGTAAGCAATTTCTTTTAATGCAGGGGACCTCATTTTGGTCTTTGGAGCTCTCTCTTTGAGAGCAGAATAGTCACCGACTGTGCCCTAGGTTGATGATCACTAAGAGAAACCACGGGACTCAGCACATTGCTGTACACATGGCTATGATTTGTCGCAGTGAAAGGAGACAAAGCAAAACCAGCAAAGGAAAAAGTTTCATGGGGCAAATTCTGGAGGAAAGCGGGAACCAGCAACCAAGGGACTTCTCCCAACAGAACTGCACAAGATCCTCTTAATTCTCCCAGAAATTTATAGTGAAAACATGCATAAAATGTTGTCTACCAGGGAAGCTCACTAGAGATTCAATGTCCAAGGTTTTAACTGGAGGCTGGTCACGTAGGCCCCCTCTCCATGCCACATTCCAAAATTCAAGGTAGGTATTCAACATAAATCGTGTTGTTTAGGCACAATGAGCCACACAGAGCCGTTAACTGTTCTTGGGGGAATATTCTGAGAGCCAAGTTCCCAGATGCTAGCTGTTAAATTGAATTGTTTTGCCTAAAGCTGCTTCTGAACATATTTTAAATATGGCCTAAAGGATTCTCCATACATGGAGAATATTAGACTAACTTAATATGTACACAATCTCCTACTCTTAAAATGAGTAGTCAACTCTCAGCCAGTCACAAGTGACCAACTGTTCAAACCATGTTCAAATGAGATAGACACGAGCTGTAACCAATCGCATGGCCTCTGTCCCTAACTTACATTTTTCTATAAGGTCACTTCTTTTTTTCTAGCTATTATAGCCTAACCATGTGCATTTTGAGGCACATGCACCCTGGGGCAGAACATTCTGAGGCATTTTTGATCTACACTGCTGCAGAATTCTAGAAACACAGAGCCCAAAGTCTGTTCTTTTAACACTGCAGTAGGCTAATCTTTCAAGTCAACATTTCTAAAGATAGCAGTCTCCTGAAATGCTTTTCTGCATACCACCATTCTGAGCATACGTTTGTCCTGTTCTTGAACTTTAGAAATAGAAACATATGGTATGGGCTCTTCCATGTTTACCTTTTATCACTTAATGTGATATTGTGATATTCATCCACAAACTTTTCTCAAACATACAAATTCCTCCAACGCACAAGACCAGACATTGCTATTCATCATTAAATCCAACCAGGGAAGAAAGGATTATATAATTTCCATCCATCAATACTAATGGCCAATATTTAATGAGCCCTTACTATGTGTCAGTTACTATTCAGAGTTGTGTAATGTTATATATATAAAAGCACTTAATCGGTCCTCGCAGCAACTTTACGAGGTGAGCCTGATTAATGTCCCTTGCTGGATGAGGAAACAGGCACTCAGAGGCCACAGGGCTGGCAGCTGGGAGAAGCAGCTTGCAGGGCCAGGGTGCCTGGCCCAGAGCTTGGGTTTCACCGTCACTCACATTGCCTTGCTGGCACAGAAGTCCATTTCTTTTTACTTTCATTCCATAATAAGCACCATCACTGTGGTAGGCAGAATGGTGCTCCTCCCAAAGATGTCCTTGTTCTAACCCCCAGAACCTGTGAATAGAGGGCAAAAGGGACATTGCACAATCAAAGATGGCAAGATAACAAGAATGTCCTTGGTCAGCACAATGTCATCACAAGATTACAATTTTAAGTGAAAGAGGGGGGACAGGACAACCACTGTGTGGAGGGGAAGGGGGTGGTGATGATAGAAACAGAGCTTAGTGTGAGGCAATGGCTGGCTTTGCAGACAGAGGAAGGGGCCATGAGCCAAGGAATGCAGGAAGCCTCTAGAAGCTGGAAAAGGCAAAATAATGGATTTTCCCCTAGAGCACTCAGAAGAAAACACATCCCTGCCGACATGTTGATTTTAGCTCCATAAAACCCAAGCTGGACTACTGACCTCCCAAATCATACAATGATAAGTTTGTGTTGTTTTAAGCCACAAGGTGATGGTGAATCATTACAGCACCACCAATAGGAAATGAATACAATCAACAAAGCACTAATAAAAGACATTGATCGGAGAAAGGGCAAGCATTTGCAAACCATTTTATTCAAGCCCATTGCAGGGTTAGGCTGCCTAAACAAAGCCAGGAAACACATTTGAGGGACCCAGAAGCAACAGATAGGTTCTTGGTATTGAAAATGAAGGTGTCTCTGGTCTCAGTTGTGGAATAAGTAAAGATGATCCACGGAGACTCTCAGTTTTACTTTAATGAAGTTGACTTTGTGGTTCTTTTTATTGAATTTCCCCCTTCTTTGTTTCAGTGTCAATTTTTTTTACTTAAAGACTTTTCAAAACTTTTCCTTCCAGAACATTTTCCACTGGATTTGAGCCTGATTCTACCATTTAACTTCCTCCAGAACATTGGCACCTTTCTAATTGCCACTATAATAAATCATGTAACTATGACCATGGGTCCAGCGTAAGCACCTTCTCTCCACTCTTACATAAGTGCAGTTGCTGCTGTCAGATTGCCCTTCAGCCCCTCAGCTCCACACGGCAGCAGCCAGAGGGAGCTTTTTCATCCACAGATCCAACAACGTTATTCCTCTCCTAAATTCCTTCCCTGACCCCCTATTGCTCTCAGAATGAAAAGCAGATTGCTAAACCTGAAAGCCAGAGCCTGTCATCTTGGACCCTGGCTGCCTCCCCAGCCTCACCTGGGTCTCTTCCCCACAATCTTGCAAGGGCCAGTCCTACCAAGCTGTTCGTTGCTCTAAAACATGACCAGTTCCTCAGGCCTCTGCTTCCTTCTCCAGGAGCAACATTTGTTGTCTTTTCCATCAGACTGATTCTGCCCACGCCTTCCTTGGCTTGTGAATACATCTAGCTGAACTGGTGCCATGTGCAAAGCTCTTGACAGACTGGCAAGTGTTTCTGCAGAACATTCAACCTGTTTGCCCGTCGCACCCTCCTATGTCACCTAACTCTCGATTCATGGCTATGCACTGACCTACCAGTCTCTTTTCTCTGCCTCTTTCATCTTGGCCTTTCCCACAGGACAGTTGGCACTACCTGCTCCTGCTCATGGATGCGGCACTATTTGCAGGTTCAGGTCAGAGAAACTCCCAGAGGTTCAGCCTCAGTGCATAACTGCCACCCTCCAATACACACACACACACACACACACTCCTAGCCCAGATGAGAAAGCACTAAGGGAGACAACTGATAAATCACAATGAACAATACCTACTGAGTGTGCCTATAGTGTGACCTCCATTTTGTTAAGCATTTTAATTATTTCTTTAATTTTAAAAGAATCACCTATACAGCAGGTATCTCTTTTTACAGATGAAGATAACTAGCTTCTTTAAGGTGAAATATCTTGCCAGACAAAGTGGCACATGCTTGTAATCTAGCTACTCAGGAGGCTAAGGCAGGAGGATCTGAAAATTCAGGGCCAGCGAGACCCTGACTCAAAATTAAAAAGGGCAGAGATGTAGCTCAGTGATGGAGTGTCCCTGGGTTCGATCCTCAGTACCAAAAGGGAAGAAAAAAATGAAATAACTTGCCCTACACCACACACAGCCTGTTAGTGATCTAGCCACCAGGTCATATGACTCTAGGGAGCTAGGCAGTGCGGTCACCCCAGTACATTTTTTTCTGGTCCTTGTCAACACCCCTGCAACCACCACACTTTAAAGCACTTTTCTTTTGAACCACCAAAGTTACTTTGGCATTCAGCACCCAGGGTTCTGATTGGGGACACCTGCATATCCCTTTAGACCACAGCTCCCCACAGGGAGGAGTCCCTGGTCTCTCAGCTCACTCTAGAAGCACATGTCTTCCTGAGTGAGCAACTGTGACTAGTGGCCCCAAGACCTACCTGTTCTCCTGGACTTGATCACCCTCCAAACCACATTTGTGTGTGTGCATGAACTTTTCAAGGAGCTGGGCTTGAGGTCTCCTACTGTCCTGCTTAGCCCAGGTTCTGGGGCCTATTAGGAGTTCTCTTTCCAAACTGATTTTTAACTGTCCTATTAGGTTCATAAAGTCATCTCAAAATCTCCTGGTAAATAAAAAATGTAGAATTATTGTCTTTTTAAAATTAATAAGTGAATGATTGTTTATGTCAGAGATTTAATAAAATCCTAGGAAAGTTGAAAAGCCAAAGAGATTTATGAGCGCCAGCTGCTTCAGCTGTCCCCCTTCTGTAAATAAAAGAAATAACTTCTATACCAAACTTTGAAAACTGGTTTCTGGATGCTTTGTACTTGGCTCAAAAGGTTTTGTTGGAGTCAGGATTTTTAAATTGGGTACTTTCCCACACACACACATAGAGGGAGACCTGTTGGTCCTGGTTCTGTTAAAATACTGAAATATGGGATATCCCCTAGGAATATACCCAAGAGAGGTGAAAACATCCATCTACACAGAAACATATTCTTATATGGCCGTAATTGTATTGTTCTCAATAGCCTCAGAGTAGAAACAGCCCACATGTCCATCAACTGATGAATAGACATATAATATATGGTATAACAGTATATGAAAGAAAAAGAAAAGAACTACTGATACATCCTGCAACATGATGAACCTTAAAAACATTATACTAAGTAAAAGAAGCAAGTCACAAAAGACCCAGTGTTGCAGGATTCCCTTCATGGGAATGTCTAGAATTGACAGATCTACAGCAATAGAAAGTAGATCAGTGGTTGCCTGGGGCTGGGAAAGGAGAAATGGGGTGTGACTGCTAATGGGTTTGGGGTTTCTTTTTGGGCTGATGAAAACATTCTCAAATTTATTGTGACTGTTGTTGCACACCTCTGTGAATATACTAAAAATATTGGATTACTGAAGATGTATATGTACATGTGTACATATATATGTAGATACATCTGTGAATAGATGTAGATTTATAGCAATGGTGGGCCCACGTACCTGTGAAATTCCAGCCATTTCTGGCTGCATCTGAGGGGTGACACTCCCTCTAGATGAGGCATGCTCCTCCGTTCTCCACAATCTCCACCACTCCCCTATGCCCCAATTTGCCAACTTTGTTCACTTACCCAACTGTTTTCTGCCAGGCCTAAGTCTTGTCTAGACCATCACAGAATCTGAAAGTTGGAAAAGATGTCAATTGATTGCTCCTCCAACCTCCCTACAAAATTATGTGACAGGGCCCTCCTTCATATCCCAGAGGCCCTCTTCTTAAATGTCAACCTACCCTTGAACTCTTTCAATGAGGGGCCAACTCATTATTGTCATCACTGTTGTCATTATCACAAATGGAATTTATATAAGGACTCCCAATTCATAAGATGCTTCAAATACTTCATCTTGGGCCTCACAACCTATGCCTAGCTTAATTGTTATCTGCATCTTACAGATGAGCATGTTCAGAAATTGGGTGGCCTGTTCAAGGAGGTAGGATTTGACCTCAGATTCTCTGACTTCAAATTCCATGCTTTTTTGGTATGAAATATTTCCAAAACACATAATGAGTTCAAAATCACAAAACAGACATGCACGTACCCACCACTGAGATGAAACAGATGTCGGCATTTTGCCGTATTTGCTGCGAGCTCCCGGGTGTCCTTCCCACTGTGTCCTCATCGTGACAGCGTTCTTCTTTATCCTGTGCCAGAATCTGCCATTCTGGAGAAGAGCAGATTGTTCCTCTGTCATGGAGGACCCGCTCTTCCCTCACTTTTAAATTCATGTGCGTGAGGATCCCTTGGTACATAAGAACTATTTGAAAGAGAAATCATGACCCAAAGGGAAGAAGAATTAGAAACAATTGAATGTTCTCATCTTAACATCTGCCTTCTCTCTCTTTCTCATTTTTCTAACAATTGGTTAACCCTCCTGGCAAAAACTCCCCAATTGTCCTGATCATTTCATTATGCTGGAGGATAGCAGTATCAGATACATGGACTTTAACCTAAGGTGACTATTGGCAAGATGGTGGCTGCTAATGGCCTGATTGCCCCAGGCCTGGTTGTAGTGAGAACTGCCCAGCAGCTGAGAAAGCAGCATTATGTAGAGTGGGAGACTTGAAGGACCTTTCTGGACTTCACCATTTGTTGGCTGCAGCACACACAAGGGAGCCAGGCCTCAGATCCATCATCTGCACAGGGCAGATGACCCTAGTTGGACCCTTCACCCCCACCCCATCCTGTTCCAGATGTGCTCTGTCGTGCAGCATAGCTAAGCAAGAGTCACCCTGGGCCAGGAAATTCTACCCCTTTCACGAGATGAATGTGATCAGGAGAGAGAAGGCCGAGGAGCCAGCTCAAAGTGAGTCATTTGGCTCAAGTGAACTTTGTCAGTGGTCCTGGTAACATGCTCTACCGCCAATAGCCATTTCATTTGATCTCTCAACTGATGCTCAAACCGCAGATTTCCTGGGCCTGCATCCTCCCAGGAAATGGAAGCCAAACAACGGCTGATTCATGTTTCCTCTAAAGTAGCAAGAAAGAAACTACCTGCTGCAGAAACTGCAGCCAACCTCTGGAGGCTCTGGCTTGGGCTGTTCCTGCCGCCTCCTCTGCTGACGGCAGGGACTGCACTAGTTGCTTGTCCCTCTGAAGGTTTTCTTTCCAGCAAAGTGTGGGGGTGGGGTGTTGGGGTTCTCATTTATTAAGCGCTCATTTTGAGCCAGGTTCTGACTCTACTATCCATTTTGCATATATTATCTTCTGTAATTTTCGCGAGATACCAGCTACTTCCTCCATACCATACATTTACTTATTAGTCTGTGTGTGTGTGTGGTGCTAGGGACCAAAGTCAGGAGGACCTCACACATGCTAACACCGTGCTCTCTCACTGGCTGCCTTCACAACCCCTACATTTACTCATTTATGTTCTGTTTCCCTTATTTTTGTCTGTTCCAGGAGGGCAAGAACTTTGGTTTATTGCAGTATCTCTTGCATTTTCTAGATCGGTGCTTGGCACATCATAAAAAGTAATATGTGTAGGTAGCTCTTGTGCCAGATTCTTAATATTTTCATGCACTAACTCAAGAAAATAATAATCAAAAGTGGGACTTCTCTTGTGTCAAACACTGTTCTATTTTCACACTCTAACTCAAATTATCCCTCACAGCAACCCTCTGATGGATGAGCCACTACCTCTACTTTTCCAAATAATGAAACTGAGACACAGAGAAAAATCTGGCATGCCCGTTCTGCAGCACAGAGCCATGGAGCCAGCATTCAAACTCAGTTATTAACCATGATACTGCTCTGCCTCCTTCATGATGCATGCTCAAAGGATATTTCTTGAATAAATGACTGTACTCATTTTTCAGAAGAGAAAATGTAGCTTCTTATTAGGTTCCTAGCATCTAGGACCAGTTAGGGTTCAAAGTGAGATCTGCCTAATTACAAACCACTGCATCAATAACCTAGAAGTTTTTATTGGGATAAAATATACATAAGATTTACCATCTTAGTCACATTTAGGTATTCAGTTTTGTGGCTTTGAGTATATTCAAATTGTTGTGCAACTCTCACCAGCATCCGTATCTAGAACTTTTTCATCTTTCCCAGATGGAACTCTGTACCCATGGAATGCCCAATTCCTATGAAATTCTTAGCAAGGAGAAATGTAGCCAGGGTTATGCTCAGAAGCAGGAAGTCATCCGTGTGGAATCATTTGAGAAGGGAAATTAAGAGTTCCTGCCCTTGAAATTTGCTTCTTGCTTGTCTCTCATACCATGGGAATTCTGCCATTAGGGAGTCATTCCTTGGTTGTTGAAAATCTCAGGGTCTATGAGAACCCAAAGACAGGGTTAGAACATGAAGCTGCTTCATTGGAAGTCTATGTGCAGCATCCAAAAAGGGCTCAAGGTGAAGACCAGAAGGCTGGTCCCAAGAAGCTCTCCTTCCTAGTAGCCTGCCCAAAACTGGAAGCTTCCTTCATTCATTCACTCACTTCATTATGTTCTGTGCACTGCTGAGGCCCTGGGGCTATGCTGGGGAGCACTCTCATGGGGAGATGGAGGGGTAAATAGTGTGATCCTCCATGGTCTAGAAGAAGTGCTCCACGCTCCTAGAAATACATTGAGGGGCTCCAGAAAGACATGCCAGGAGAAGCACATTTAAATCACGATCTCAAGTTTTAGTAGGGGTTTGCTGGGCAAAAGAGACCAAGGAATAGTGAGGAGAGAGTGGGAAGAGTTTCCCAGGAAAGTGGAAACACCTTGTAAAAGAGAGGGATGTGAGAGGCTTACTGAGGACCTGCATGCTGACCAACAAGGGTGTGTGACTGCAGGGAGAGACAAGGCTCAAGTAGGAAAGAGACTTGTGAACCAAAGTAAGGAATTCAGACTTCAACCTGACAGCAACTCGAAAGACATTAAGGTGGGAGGAAGCATCATCCGATTTGTATTTCAGGCAAGGTGGAGGATGAAAAGGAAGGAGAGGGATACTGGGAATGGGGAGATGGGTAGCAATTGAGTAGAGCAGGCTAGAGGCGAGGGTGCTTTGAACCAAGAGTGGTCATCTGGGGATGCCTCTGATAGACAGGGAGACAGGAGTCACAAATGATGTCTGGGTTTTCTGACTGGATAACTCAATGGGTAGTGGCTCCATTCACCCATTTGCTGACACCAAGAACCCCAGGGAAGGAGCAGTTTGGGGTGGGAAATTAATCATCTCCATTTTGGTCAAGTTCATGTGAGGCTATGAAACACCTGACAGTGGATGTCTGGGGTTTGGGAAAAAGGAACCCGAAGGTCCTGCTGGTATGACCCTTCCCTCTTCTGTGTGTGGGGCTAGAGAGGAAAGAGAAGACTGAGAACAGGAGAAGCTAACTATGGATTAGAGGTATCCAAAACAGGAGGCCAATAAAATAGACACACGTGTTAGAACAGGACAGTGCGGCTATGGTATAATTCTTCTAGGTCAGTAGAGATGGGAATTCTAGAGTGTACCTGCAGGGGATGGGAAGGAGGGAGACAGTAATTTCTTGGAAATGAGCTGTCTGGTTCAGGTCTGATGCTGCTCATGAATTTTTTGATCACCTATCCTTTATTTCTGCATCAAAAGTCTCCGGCACAGACTTGTACCTCTCAAAAGCCTGGCAAGTGGTTTCTTTTTCAGAGTGATGAAAATGTTCTGGAATTAGATAGTGATGCTGGTTGCACAACCTTGTGACTGTACTAAAAAGCTCTGAATTGTACACTTTGAATGGGTGGATTTTATGGTATGTGGGCTGTATCTCAATTTTTAAAAAAATAATTTAGAACACACAAAAATGCAAATCCTGGCTAGTACCATTCAACCATGTCACCCTTCCTTGCTCTTGTCTTTTGGAAATGTTTTTGGTTGAGCCTGTGCCCTGCAATTTGATTCTGCTCTCAGTAACTAAGGAGGGTGCCATCCACCCTCCAGCTTCCGTTCCAAATGGACTTTGGCAGTCCTCATTTTAGGCCCTGGCATCCCTTCTGCATGTCCAGGGCAGAGCTTGTAGACCTGGCAGCGGGAGCATTCACCATTGGAGAACCTAAGACATTGTAGGAAGATAGGGTTTTGGATGAAATTAGTAAAAATCTTAGAAATAAATCTTTCCAATTGCAGTTATGAAACAAAACTTTAAATTAAGAAGACATTATTGACACTTTATTCAATCTCTTAACTATGGCTAGTGAAGTATTTAATGTTTTACAGACTTTTTAATCATCACAACACCTTGAAATTGGTGGCATTATTATTTCATGAGGCTATTGAGGCATTGAAAGATAATGAACTTCAACAAGACCCACAGCTAGTGGCAGGTCTCAGACTTCAACCCAAATAAGTGCATCCCAGTACCCACTGTACTATCCCTACACACACACCCGCAATAATAGGTGCCCACAAATCATTTTATTGAGCTCATCCTCAGGTCTAAGCTTAGACATTGTTTCATCTCAGAAGCTTCCTTGACCTCCTAAATTTGGTTAGGTGTTCTTCTCTAACTTTGTAATGTCTGCATTCTTCCTTATCTTACATTATTTACCCCAGGAGTGCTTTCTATTTACTCAGTGGTACCTAGCCTGTAAATGGTGTGATGGCAGGGATCACTTCCACCTGTTCTATGACTTGGCATATGGATGGTATTTCAAAACCAAACTGAATGAAAGAATCAATCAGTCAAAACCATTTACCATCCTTACTCTCAAGAACCTTTTCAGAGTCTCTCCACAGTAATTTCAAAAAAAAAAAAAAACCAAAACAAGATTTGGACATTCATGTTGCCTCATTACCAATAATGCCCATAATATAAAACTCCCTTGCCCAGTGGGTTCTCTTTCCAAATGCTTGATGCTTTTCGAATTCTATGACTCAGACTGTTGACTGGGTTTTGCCTGCAGGGTCTGTCCTCCTGGTTTTAATTGTGGTCCCAAACTTGTGGTGTAATTAGGATGTTGGAGATGGAAAAAGGATGGTGTAACTTTTACTTAACTGGATGACATAAGTGAATTGGAATTTCCTAATTCCCTCTCTAGTGCTCAAAGTTAAATAGATTTTCTGATAACTTTTGGACAGAAACTTGTCATGGCCCCCCTTTAAAGATATGCAATCCCCTCCCTAGAGGTCATCAGGGTGACTCCAAATACCACACTTTCCTTTTTACCCTTATTTCCCATTTTTACAACAACAGTTTTAGTACAGCCCCCTACCCTTCCTCTGCCTTTACCTCTGCCTCCCATTTCTAGGCACAACCTCAAATCCATAATCCCTGGGAACAAAAGGCACACTGAGGCAGATCTCAGTGCAACAGGAAGACCATTCTGTGACATTCGGGAGTACAAAAAAAAGTGATGCTTCTTTAATATTCTAACCAAGATTAAATCTATTTCATGTCCCATACTCGAAAAGACCCAGAGTTGCCTAATTCCCCCAATATTTTATAGTTTATGCTTGTCCCCTGAGTCGTACAAGAAACTAAGGGCGTATACAGATCAGAAATTTGAGGCGTGGCCAAGTGATGGTCCTCCATTGGTCCCTTCAATGATACCTGGGAGGTAACAGGTGCTAAATTCAATGCCAATTTTTCAGTCTTCATCTTATTCAAATCTTTAGCAGCCCTGAACATAGTTGATTTCAACCTCTTCCTAAGATCTTGTCTTTCCCTTTCTCTAGATCATCCCTCCCCTTCTCCAGTTGGTCTTTAGTGACTTTTCTAGCTCTTCCTCTTCTACTTCAAAATTGGAGCACCACACACCTCCTTCTTTAGACCTCTTATCTGTCTTCACTCATTCTCTAGATAAGCTCAGCTGGTCCATGGCCCTAAATGCCATCAACCAAACTGATAATTTCAAAAGCAATCTGCAGTTCAGCCTCTTCCTTCAACTCTAGACCCTGATAGCTCACTGCCTACTTGACATCTTCGCGTAAAGTATTCAATAGACACTGCTGTGGTTTGAATGTAGTTTGTCTCTCAGGCGTTCATGTGTTGGTCCCCAGTGTGGCAGTAACAAGAGGTAATAGAACCTCACAGAGGTGGAACTGGTGGAAGGCCTGGGGGTCACTGGTGGGCGGTGGGGGTCCCTCTAGAAAGGATCAAGGTCATTCTTACTGGATCCACTGCTCTGGCTTCCTGTCACAGTGATGTGATTGCTCCCTCCTGCACACACTCCTGCCATTAGGTTGGCACCCACCAAGGAGTTTTCACAGAGGCCAGCTGATGCTCCACCGTGCCTGAGCTTCCAGGACTGTGAGCCACATAAACCTTTCTTCACAAATTGCCAAACCTTTGGGTATTTCACTATAGTAATGGACAACTGACTGATAAAGATGTCTCACTTTAACATTTCCAAAACCCGATCCCCTCTCCCCTCGGTTGGGCTTTACCCTCATTCTTTTTCATCTCAGCAAGTGACGATTGCATTGCACTATTTTTGCTCAGGCTAAAAAACTCAAAGTCATTCTTTTTTTTTTAAAGAGAGAGAGAGAGAGAGAGAATTTTTTAATATTTATTTTTTAGTTTTCGGCAGACACAACATCTTTGTTTGTATGTGGTGCTGAGGATCGAACCCGGGCCACACGCATGCCAGGCGAGCGCGCTACCTCTTGAGCCACATCCCCAGCCCTCAAAGGCATTCTTTTTTTTTTTTTTTTGGTGGTTATTGGCTTTTATTTTATTTTTTTTATTGGTTGTTCAAAACATTACAAAGCTCTTGACATATCATATTTCATGCATTAGATTCAAGTGGGTTATGAACTCCCATTTTTACCCCAAATACAGATTGCAGAATCATATCGGTTACACATCCACATTTTTACATAATGCCATATTAGTAACTGTTGTATTCTGCTACCTTTCCTATCCTCTACTATCCCCCCTCCCCTCCCCTCCCATCTTCTCTCTCTACCCCATCTACTGTAATTCATTTCTCTCCTTGTTTATTTTCCCATTCCCCTCATAACCTCTTATATGTAATTTTGTATAACAATGAGGGTCTCCTTCCATTTCCATGCAATTTCCCTTTTCTCTACCTTTCCCTCCCACCTCATGTCTCTGTTTAATGTTAATCTCAAAGTCATTCTTAACTACCTCATACCTTTATAAATTTTTAATGAATTCTTTTAAAAAGTTATTTATTTATTATAGTGCTGGGGATCAAACCCAAGACTACGTGTGTGTAAAACACGCTCTCTACCACTGAGCTACATCCCAGCCCTCTCCACCCTTTTTAAGTCCCACACTTGATTCACACCAAATATGGCTGTCCCTTGCTGAAAAATACCATCTAGTTTCCTCCACTGCTACCATGCTAGCCCAAGCCACCATTATGTTTGTGTCATAAAGGGTCTATCTGCTTGGCTTGCATCCTTATCCCTAAATCCAGTCTTCACACAGTAGCCAAATAATCCTTTGAAAGAAAGAGCCATATTATACCACATCTATGCTCACAAATAGTTTATCCTCACAGTAAATGCAAACTCCAGACTTGACAATGAATGACAAGTATTGTCACGCTGTGGCCCTCACTGCCTGAAGTGTCAATCATCTCTTTCCTAACCCCCACCTGGCTCACGCCCTCCTTCGTGTCTTTATTCAAGCAGAACCTTCTCAGGGGACCTCCCCTGACTACCTTGGATGCAGCAGTGTTTCTATACCCTGTCTCTCTCTGCCACCTCCCAGTTGTATTCTTCTCCATGACCCTCAGCTGATCTGTCGTGAATTGATTTCTCTCTCGTATCCGTCTCTCACCTCTCAGAGGTGAGCTCAGTGACTGTTTTGTCCACTGCTTTCCTCCACTCCTTACAGACCCTGCTCAGGCTAGCAGATCAGTCTGTTGGGAGATGCTAGACTACCTCTGCTGCGGCTATCTGTGGAGGCCAAGAGAAGGTGGCAGTAGGTGGCAGCAGGTGGCAGTGGCCTGCAGCCTCTTTCCCTGCCTTCACCTCTGCCTTTACTCTGCCCTTGTTCCCAGCCCTCACAGCTTCCCACGCAGCCATCCCTGGGAAGCAGTGTGCCCCATAGGGGTCCAACGTTGGTATAAAGTATAGATCACTGTCACTTACAGAGTCTAGCCACCCTCTCCCTCCTCCCTGTATTGAAAACTAGAATTTCAAAAACACACACAAAAGGCTTCCTTTTTCTCTGAAGGGAAGGAGAACTTTGAGAGAAAGAAGAGCATACACTTAGTAGATTTTAGAGGCAAATGACTGGTGCCCAAAGCCTGCCACCCACCAGTTATGTGGCTGCATGCAAGTTTCTTAACCTCTGTGTCTTAGTTTCCTTCTCTGCAAACTGGAAATGATAACGTGTCTCTTGCAGCTCTGTGGTAAGGATTAATCGTGTTCATTGCTTAGAATCATGCTTAGTACAATTTGTATTTGCTGCTATTTTGGTAAAATATTTGTCTCTTTCATAAGGGAGGTGAACTATGGAGGAAGAGATGAGTTTTTCTTTCTTGGGGATTCTATTCCAGAAACAAATAAAATGAAGGAGGAGAGGGAAGAAAGGATTTGCAGAAGCAGGCCCTGCTGGTGCTGGGGACAGGTAGATGCAACCTGTCACCTGTGTGGTTCCCCAGCATGCCCATGGGCCCTTCAGTCATCACTGAGGATAGGACCACTGGCCACTCTGGCCAATGTAGCCTTCCTTACAAAGAGGTAGCACAGTGGGTCAGGATGATGGGGAATGACTCACTACCACAGGAATCGCAGCCCTGTTGCAGGCTGGCCGATGCCCAACCTGAGTTCTGGGTGCAATCGTGCTGCTTTGACAAAGCGGTTGTTGGGGTTCAATAAAACTCCACATGCAAAGTGCTCAGAGTGCGGCATGGTAGGCAGTGAGGGCTCAATGAACGTTGGCACCAGCCTCATTGTGGTGCTGGTAGTATGTGCTCTGGCCTGTCCTTCCTGAGTTGAGCCAACAGGAGCCCTGCCCCCTGCACTCATTCATGGAGACACTGGTCAAAAGCTCTGTGAGAATCTGGCCAGCGCAGAGTTGGCCTCCCTTCCAAAGGGACGTGCCAAGGTCCAGGCTTCAGTGCCAGGGGCCACAGTGCTGGAAGGAAATGTCCCTGATGGCAGTGTTAATTGGAAGGCAGGGCAAGGGCTCCCCCATTGGCCACCAGAGTGCAGGGACGGGGTCAGCCAGCAGGTCCTCCGAAGGGGCACGCAGTGACAGCGCTTGGCTCAGTCTTCCTTCGGTGGTGGGCAGGAGTGTGTCCGTCTTCAGCAAGGAGAGGCGGCAGTGGCCACTTCCCTGTGCCATCCTCTGCTGCCAACAGAGTAAAATGGAGGACATGGCCTCACCCTCAAGTGCAGGAGGACCCCACGGCCACCGTGGAGGGCAAAGGAGGCTGGATTAGCAGCCCCATGCGGTGACCAGTCCCTAGCCCCTGGGACAGTGTGGGATTTCTCTTTTAGCTTTTCTTGTTGCCTAACTTCCTCCTTACCAACTCGCGGACTCCCAAATTACTCCTGTTATTAAACTTACAAGTGAAAATAAAGATCAAAGTCACAAAGAAAAAATAACCCAACTCTGTGGCATCGAGTAAAGTAGTTGCCATATGTGCCTAGTTTCTTTGTAAATATACATATAGGAAAACATGTGGCCAAGAGTCTTATACCCAAACTAAATGCATACTGAAAGCCTTACTATCCCCCTCCATAAACATTCCCACACCACCAGCATCCCCCCCAAAAATGAAAAGATTTGGACATTCTAGCTAGATAGTTCCATCTTGGCTGCAATATAGTTATTTTCTTTCAAAGCAAGGGTTTTCTTTTACTGACATTGATTTATTTTGGTTTTGTTTCCTTTTCTTTCGGCCCTCCCTGCAAGGAATCAAAGTGAAAATCTGAGCAATGAGAGGGACTGAGAGTGTCCTGCAGGAGCAGGAGGTACCCAGGCCACGTCCTCTCTCCACTCTTCCAGAAGCTCACCGTGGCCAGCTGCTTTCCGAGAGTTTATGTGTAACTTCCTTTGCTGGGCAGGCCAGGTTCTAGGTTAACTTCTGGAAGTATCTTTGGAAACTCATTCTCAGGCAAAACTCCAAGAAAAAGAGATGCAGGGTGAGGAGCTGACATAATTTTTTAACACCACAACCAGCATATTTCTGGAACAGCAGTCCAAATGGGTTGCCAAGACCAATATTGATCTAGTCCTTCATCCAATCAACAAATGCCATTGTTTATAAGATAGAATTTTTCTTGGTTAAGGTTCAAAGTTAAACTCCAAGGATTTTCAAAACTATAAAAATAAGAGGCTTTCATACCCTCAAAAAAAAAAAAATTCCTGGCTAGTTTTTCTACTTCATGGGTTTTCACAGTCACTTTAAGAAACATAGCCAAGGAAACTTTTTTTTTTTCTTTCTGAATGCTGGTAGTTTTTAAAAGTAGGATTATACAAAATATCCATGTAAAAGTCCCCTAAATCTTCATACCTCTCTTGAAAGTCACGGACTTCCATGGCACAGGTGACTAGGGCTTGCTTTTGTGCCCTAGGGTTACCCATCTGCAGAATTCCATCCATCAGTTTAGCTCTTTCCAGGTTTGGATTCAAGCAGAACTCTCCCCTTCCTGCTCCTCTTTTTAGTGTGGAAATGACAGTCTTTACTCAGCCCCTCGGGGAAGGCAAAGGATCCTGTGGTTCCCGTCTGATTCCGAAATGGAAACCCTTAGCAAATAAATAGTGAGCAGATGGAGCTTTGTAAACTAGTTCCTCATGGCTCCTCTAGATCCAGATAAGCATCCCACTTGTGGGAGCTGGTGTCAGTGATGAGCAGGTCAGGTTTAGGGTAGGAACAAAGATGGGATGATAATGAGGTTTGTTGAGATCTTGCCTTGGGCAGTTTCTTGTTTTTGAAAAAAAAAATAATAATAATAATCAGTGTTAACGGAGGTCCTGCCTTCTTCTCCACATCTGCCTTCCCCCCAAGGATCTAGCTGGGTGGTGTGCATACACACATGATGCTAAGTGCTAGCTGATGGACTGGTTCATTTTGGAAGCCTGCTGTATACTAATGCATTCCCATGTCTCTTGGTTCACTCTTCCTGTTTGGAGGCAACATCCACTGAGGATAAAGGTGGGCATCCTACAACAAATGTGGGTTGACTTCCTATCACGTGCCAGGCTGCCATCTGGGCACCTAGAGTACAGCTGTGTATAAAACAGACAAACCACCCTGCACTCAGGAGCTCCTACTCTACTGGGAGGAGAGGGGTACATTATAAACCATTATAAACGATAAACTAATCTCACAGAGGCAATGCTCCAAGTAAACCTATATGTCAGTGTCTTAGCAAAGACAAGCAAACTATGACTGTGAACCTGGACCAAGCAATGGGGTTCCAGAAACCACAGCCACACCCCAAGGGCACAAAACTCACGAGGCCAGGAACAAAGGAGCTCATTTGGAGCACAGACATCTCATGCCTGCGCCAGACAGCTCACACCCAGGACAGCTTTCCAGTTTGCCAAGTGCTTCCACAGACAAGATCCTACAGTCCTCACAAAAGCCCCACAAAGTGGGCAGTGGTTATCATTAAGATCCTATCGGTGAAACCAGGGCTTCAAGACCAGGAGTGACTTCAAGACCAAGGTCATGCCACCCACCTGGCAGGGTTGGACTCTGAGCTCAGCAGAGTCTTAGCAACAGCAATAAATGTTGTAGCACTGACTGCACGCTCAGCACTATTGTAAGTGCTTCCTGTGAAGTCACCCACTCCGATCCTCAGAACATCCCAACAAGACAGACACCACTACTTTCCCATCTAACACATGAGGTCCTTGGGGTACAGCAAGTTGGGTAGCTTGCCTAACGTTGTTACACTTCTAGAAAGCGGTGGAACACAGATTCGAGCCCTCGCAGCCTCCTCAAACGGTAGCTCTAGCTCTGGGCCCAGGGGCAGAGAAGAAGACTGCTCCATTGATCAACTGGCCAGGGACACATGAACAGCCACACTGCCAGAGATGTCACCACCTACCCAGAGAACAATGATCTCTCTGTGCTCATGACACATCTCAAGAGTGATAGCGATAGTAAGAGGGAGACACACTCAAAGGGTGTTTTTGAATTGTCTGAAGATCCCTTTGCCACAAACCAAACGTCCCATTACGGTGAAGTCAGTCTATCTGTTGCCCCTTTGAATTAACAGAAGACTGTAATTTGCACGATTTTCCTGCTTAATTTTAGCCATCCTATGATCCATCTCTTCTCTGAACTCTTGCAGTACTCAGCCTTTACAAGACAATATTATATGTAATTAGACTCTTCCATAATTATTCCATGTGTACCCATCCTGTCTCCCCAAATTATAAGATGCTTAATGGCGGGGATCTATATCACAGGCCTTTGTGGGCCCTTTAGCATCACCCTGGGGTGGCGGGACTCGGTATTTGTTGACTGCGTAAAGGACAATCTTTAAGATGAGCTCTCGAGGGCTTCTTCGAAAGTATCTGGGCATATTCCATGTTGGTTGGCAAGATGTATTTGTTTTTTCTTTCTTGATTGGTAAGAGGTATTTTTTTCTTTGTTTTGTTGCAGTTAGAACTCTAAATATTCATGTATAAAGACAATGTGCTAATAGTTATTTAACAACCAGCAGTCCAAGAAGAAGAGAAAAAGAACTCTGATTGTAGCCTCTATCACAATACAAATACTCTCATTGTGGCCTATTTCAAGCTACCAGCATGATGTCACCTGGCTTGCAACATTCCTGAAAGTTTAACAGTTGATTCTACTAAAATGGCTCCAAAACACTAGTTTGTTCTCCTAAAATATGAGCTTTAATGGATGTGGTGCCTTTTTTGTTTGTTTGTTTTCTTTCTCAACAAAGGCTTTCTTAGAGAGACTGTACCAGGTTTGTCTCTTTTTGATTCGTGTCGTGATAATCTGAAATACAATCCTTAGCAATGTAGCCTCATTCACCTAGCCGTTCAAGTTGTGGAAAAGGTTTTATATTTAAATTGATGAAGCTAAGAAATATACTCTCAAGCCCAGGGAACATTCTATCTCTGGCCTCCTGCTCCTCCCTCCCACCCTCCCTCCATCATCCTTCCTTTCTTCTCTCATCATCTTGTGCCATCCTCATCTGGGTGGTGGGTTTTGCTCTTCACTACAATGTCACTGCAGAGCTGAGAAAACACTGTGAGGCCAACCCGACCCCCACGTGCCAACCTCCTGCAGGATTTAAAGCAAGTAGTGGGCGGGCTTTCCTTCCAGACAGTCTTCTAGGAAATCGTCCTTCCTCTACCTCAGCTTTTCCTTCAGGGCTCCTAGGGTGTCCTTAATAGGATATGCCCTGGGCACAGTCATTTCAGAGGGAGAAGCTGACTCTAAGCACAGATCTGAGAGTCCAACGGGCTGGGAACTTAGTCTTCCCTGAATTTATAAAGATTCTAACTGCCAGTTTCCTCCCCTCCTACTGGGCTCCCCTCTCCTCGTTATTAAACTCCAGGTTATGAGAATTCCTATTTGCTGTGTATATTGAGAGAGGGAGGGGAGAGGGAAAGACCCAGGCAGACATAAAACTGATTCCTTCAAAACTGGGCAGTGAAAGTTTAACAGTTGATTCTATTAAAATGGCTCCTAAACTACACCTGGGTGCAGAGAGCAGCAGAAAGCAATTATATTGATTCAAAAGCATTTCCATTTCATAAAAAAGTTGATATTTTTACATGAAGCTACATGACATTAAAGGTTTTTTTAAAAAGAGGTAGGGGCCAGGGATATAGCTCAGTTGGTAGAGTGCTTGCCTCGCCTGCACAGGGACCTGGGTTCAATATTCGGCAACTCACATACACACACACACACACACACACACACATGCAATAAAAATAAGACTTATTTGAAATGTCAATCAGACTTACTTTGGCAAAATCCACTTTTATTGATTATATAGGTTTCAAACACTTAAGCAAGCTTATTTTCTCTTTCTCTCTTTTCTTGTACATATTTCTGGCTCCTTTATCAATGTGCCAGTGGAAAGCCCAGGTAGAGGAACTTTGAACTCAAAAACCTGCATGTAAGCTTTATCTGGGTTGCTTGGACTTCTACATATAGTTTTGTGTTGTATAATTTTTTTTCTCTCCCAGTCATTTATAGGGTTCTTTGCAATTAGAAGCAAAGTATTTCACTTTCCCCATAGATCTACAGTGCTTAGTAAAGCACAGTTGGGTAGAATCCCACAACTTCTGAGTTAGAAGGGTTATTGGTAAAATCCTATAATGCAGGCATTTTTACTTTGATCCATGGAAATAGCTTTATTCAAGATGTCTGTAAATTCCCTAAAATTATACAGGAAATGCTTTCATGGGGAAGGGGTAAACATGTACATGTGTCTACTGCATTTTTCTGGGAAAAATATATTAGTCTGTTTTTCATGACTGTAATGAAATACTTGAGGTCAGGAAAATTTACCAAAAAAAAGTGATTTGGGCTTATGATTCTGGAGGTCCAAGGTGAAGGACCCACATCTAATGGCTTTTGATGGCAGAGTTCCAGGGAGGGGCAGGGCATCCTGTAGTAAGATATGAGTTTTAGCTCTTGTGAATATGTTCTAATCTCCACCCACCCACACCCCAAGAGAGAAAGCCAAGAGTATTCAATTGTAGAGGGATGCTCCACGCTGATGACCTTATCTGATCCTAAGCATTCCCAAACACCCTGCCTTTAAACACTATAATTGCATTAATTCCCCCCACTTAATACCTCATAATGGAGATGACATTTCAACAAGTGAATCCTTGGGGGACACATTCAAACCTTGTTCAAACTGTAGCAAAATGTCTACCAGATTCTCAACAATGTTAAAGATTCACCATCCACTCAAGGCCAACATGGCCCCCAAGACAGTAAGTCTGGGCTGCCAATGACCCTCCAGGGAATTAGGAAGCAGAGCAGAGAACAGCTGAGTCCCAGAAAGAATATATATCTATATAATAAGTCATCATTTCATCTATAAAGATTGTTGGTTGTTCATTTGTATTTGAGATATTGTTGCACCTACCATAGACCTGCACTTTTAAAATGTATTATTCAAAAATTTAACATGAAATGTAATATCCAGTGGTTTTTAAATATCTTCACAGTTATGCAAAGACTCAGCACGGTGTGATAAGGGATGTCCAAGAGCCTTCTTGGCAAGCACTGCCCTTAATGCAGCGGGTACAGTATCGAGAGCAAGAGAGACAACTGTGCCCTCTAGAACTTACCTTCGACCGGAGTAGGTAATGAATAAATAATCAAATCACTATGTCCTGTATAGGCTTGAATGTCCTCCCAAGTCCACGCATTGATGTCACTATCCTTAACATCCCATGCTATGACATATGGAAATAGGGTCATTGCAGATGAAGTTAGTTAAGACAAGGTCACCCTGGAGCAGTGTGGACTTCTAACCCAGTATTCTGGTGTCCTTACAAAATGGGGAATAGATTCACTAACTGCTTGAAATATGTCTTCAAATACACAGCTACCTATTTAACAGAGAACTAAATTTAATCTTACTAACATTCAAGAACATTTCTGAGATTTTTGCAACACCCCCTGAGAAAATAGGAGACACGTCGGAGTACTGTGAAAACAGGGCTGCTGCTGTGGTTTGACTGTGTTCCCCAAAGGTCATGTGTTAGAAACTTAGTCCCCAAATTCACACGCTAAAGGTATTTGAAGATAGGGCTTTGGGAAATTAACTAGGAATCGATATGGTTGTGAGGGTGGATCCTCTTGATGGCTTTATAGAAGAGGAAGAGAGACCTGAGCTAGCACACTTGCTCTGTCTGGCCATGTGATGCCCTCCACCATGTTATAATGCAGCAAGAAGGCCTTCACCATGTGCCAAGAAGATGTCAGTGCCATGCTCCTGGAACATAAACCAAAGAAACTTCTCTTCTTTATTAAGTTACCTAGTCTTGAGTATTTTGCTATAGCAACTTAACCATAGGTAATGCATGTGAGATTTCCTCCCTCTTCCCATGGGATAGTGATCAAGACCTAAGGTGAATGTGAATTCCCAGAGTGAAGAAGGACTGAGAGAAAGCATCCAGGAGAAGTTTCTGACAGATGGGGGCCAAATTAGAAATGGTATGAGATGAAGCAAGAGAGGTTGAGTGGAAACTGGGCCACTGAGAGACCCCTAAGTTCTGGAAAAAAATGGCAGTGGGAAGCTACCAGAGTTGTTGACAGAGGATGACCATGTGTACGTTCAAGAAAAATAAGAGGTGTGCTCTGTGGAAAAGGGACATGAGAGTCTGGGGGTGGATGTGACAATTAGGATGCTTGTTGGAAGCACAGACTAAACATGGTGGTGGTTTGGACTCGATGGGTGGCAGAGAAATTAGGAGTAGAATGGGTGGTTCAGAACCACTGAGTTTTACTGCACTTTGTCTCTCCCAACCAGAGAATTGACTAGTCACAGTGAGAAAGACAATATGTTAGCCCATGCCTTATTGTGGCCTGGTAAAACCATTTAAAAAGGGAGTCAACCTTTATAAATTACCCCGAAAGGCTTAAAGAAGACTTTTTTTAGGAGGATAAATGAAAGCCTACACTGATTGGTGCTGAACTCATCCTGAAAATATCTCTTCCTTTTCTAGTCAGCTGTGTGCTCTTGTGGCCTTGAAAAGCAACGCTGGTGTAATTTAGAAGTTTTAATAGCCTCTGCATGGAATATGTGGATATGCGGTTGTTTCAAGTACTTTCATTCTGGTATTTTTATGGCCTGAGCTATTTTAGCCAGCATCCTAGTCCTGGGAGGATGTAGGCAGACCCCAAAAGCCCAATTACCGTCTCTAGGAATCTGAATGCCCAGCAACTTGGAAGGTTCTAGAAGCAGCTGCCCCAGGACTGAGGGCTGCGCACCCTTGCACCACTCAGAACTGTGCAGTAGGCCCCCTGATCTGAAAATAGAACCTCCCTCCCCTCTTGACAATGCCATTTGCATTCAACGTAAAACCTGAAGTTGGTGGAAAATTGGCCCCGTTGGAAAAACCAAACAAAAATGAAAACCAAGTATTTGCTATTTTCACCCAATTCCTTCCATTATGACACAAAACTTCTGAATTCCCCCATCAGAGCCAGTCTGCTCTGTGGTTGGGGCTGTCTTCAGGATTAGACCTGGGTTCAGACTGTCCCCAGGTCATGACTTGATCCCATCTGTCCCCTCCGTTCTCCACGGTGACAAAGCCTGGATCTTTGAGCCTTCCTGCAGTTCCCCAGAAGTTCTGGACCCATAGATGTGTTCATCAAATCATCCTGGATGAGTAGATCTATGCTCAAAGGCTCTGGGAAGGGGTTAAATCAAAACAGGGCAGGGCATTTCTGCCTTATTCCAAGGCAGAGGCTCATCCTGGGGGAAGCAGTATTGATGAGAACTGTGCGGGGAGCGAGAAGACTCAAGACTCCCTTCGGCATCTTCCAGTTGTGTGATCTTGAACACCCCAGGCCCTGTCTGGGGCTCAGTTAAAGGAGACTCCATGCACCGGCAGTCGGGGCCAAGGTCCAGCAGCTGTCATCTATGGCTACATGCCAACACAGGCTCCCTGTGGCTGGTGGGGAAATCTCCAGGACACATCCTGGTGATGTCACCAAGAGAAAACAGAGTAGGTGACACCAGCCACAGAGTGAAAGTCCACCCAGACTGGGGCCTTCTGAGGAAAGTCCCCATGAGGCGCTCTGACTAGCACTGAGTGCCAAAATGCATGATCCCACTCACGTCTCCTCCACTCCACCCTCAGAAGGGCACTCGGTCCTCAGGGCACTGAGGGATACGCACTGCTACCAGGACACGTTCATGGGGTCAGTATGGGGCCTGGTGGGCCCTCTGACCACGCTTTTGCAATTGCTGTCTCTGGCTCTCCCAGAAGTGCAAATCCCTAAGGGCTGGATCTTCCATTTGTTTCTGGTGCCCCTGTGTCCTCCCCGCTGTGGCCCGCAGCCCGATCTCTGCATATACAGGCCTTCAATAACCACTTGGGATTAACCCTTATAAGGAAAATAAGTTGTGACCAAGCTGGGAATTCAGAGCCTGGAAAAATATCCATGGGGACAGGACAGGGAGGGCACAGAGCCACGTGGAGCTGCCCCCAGAGAGTAGAGGTCCTTAGCTAAGCCTCCTGCAGGCCCCAGTCTCCAGCTTGAAAAGCAAGGAATATATTGAGGGCCCACCTTGTCCCAAGAAGGCATTTTTCAGAGATGAAAATGATAGTGTGAGATAAAGTAAATTTAGAAAAAAATAATAATAATAAGGGAAAATAAGAGTAGGATTACCTCATGTTAGAAATCCCGGTAGAGGGAAAGGCAGTTCTGCTATGTCAACAAAACCTCTTTTGTTGTCTGCTGTCCAACCATGGGTGTCTCACTGGAGGAAACAAGATGTGTTAGTCAGCTTTCCGTGGCTGTGACAAAATACTAGAGGTAACTTAAAAGGCAGAAAGGTTTATTCTGATGCACAGTTTGGGAAGTTTTAGTTCATAGTCACTTGGCCCTGATGCCTTGGGGCCTGCGATGGCACAGTATGTCACAGCAGGACTGTGTGGCTGAGGAAACTGCTCATCTCATGGCAGGTAGAAAGCAGGGGGGCACCCATATCCCCTTCCTGGGCATGCCCTAGTGGCCCATCTTCGTCCACTGGACCCCGTTTTCCAAAGGCTCTGCTATCTCCCCACAGCACCAGGCTGGCGACTAGGCCCTTAACACGTGGGCCTCTGGGGAATATTCCATATCTGAACTCTGGCATAAGCCTGTTCAGGGTGAGAGTACTTGTGTTTTCTTGGCCTCAGAACATTTGGAAAACATAGACGAGGACAAAAACACTTGGCAGTTCCAAAAGAATATGTTGGTACTGCCCATTATCCCTGGGGAGTGAGACGGTGACACCCCAGGCACTGGGCACCCAGATAAGAGTTCAAGTCTGGCTTTGCAGCTGACCAGTTGCTCCTGACCTTCGTTGTCTAACATCTCTAAGCTTCAGTGACATAGCAAGGTCTATGGTAAGCATCCGAAGTCACCACAGTCAAAAGTGAGCATGTACATAACTCTGTACTGCAGTTGATGCCCAAGTACTTACGCCTATGAATCCCCTGAGTACAGTTAGCAGCCCTCTGAGGTGGCGGCTGCTGTTATCACCCAAATCCATCAGACAAGGAAACTGAAAGGCTGTTACTCAATCGAGGTCACACTGGCTGGTATCTGGGTTTAAACCCAGGCACTCTGCTTCAGAGTTCTTGCTCTGAGTCACTACTTCACACTGTGTGCGTACTCAAAAAATGATAGCTACTGCTAAACTGTGTCAGCCTACATTGTAGATAGATGAGCTGTGATGATACTTAATTGACTGCCTGGGGGGAGTGTTTATATTTCACCTACAAAGATGTAAATGTGCATTTTGAAATTTCATAGATTCTGCCTGATTGCCCCCTCAAATAGCTGTCCTAATAGTCCTCCTAGGCACTAAAATCTATCTCATACTGTGACATGAACCTTTAAAAATCTAACAAATATCAATGGAGCTCTTACAATAGGCCAGGCGTTGTTGCAGGCACTTGGAGCATATTAATGAACAAAAGAGACAAATAGCCCAGTCCTAACAGCTCATTTGCTCTGTTTAGGGGACTTTGTTATGATTTAGGTCTTCCACTGTGGTCACAGTGCCTCTTACCTCTCACACAAAGAATTGAAAACAGAGAGATTCGCATTGACCTCCCATTCCCTTCACTACTTAGGGCCAGGCCCCGTATGTCATCAGATTCTCCAAGCACTTTGGGGAGAGGCTGTTATTAGGATAATCATCTCCATGTTTAGAGAATAGGGACCAGGGGCTCAAAGAGTTACGATGCTTGCTTCGGATGACCCAGCCAGTGCTAAAGGGCAGAGCCAGGAGTTGAAGTCCAGGTTCAGTTCACTGTACCACAGTGGTTAGGTCCCTAGGAGGACATTTATTGGGGGTCCAAAATATTTTGGTCCTTAACCTTATAGCATCATTTATCTGGAACTCGGGGCATGTTTGCCCTGATTCTTTTTTTTTTTTCCTACCTTTATTTTATTTATTTATTTTTCAAACCCAGCGCCTCACACGTGGGAGGCAAATGCTCTACGACTGAGCTACAACCCCAGGTCCTGATTCTTTTTGTATGTTTGTTCGTAAAAGCACTCCTAAATTTATAACTAGGACAAACATTATTAATATATTAATACTCATAATCTTTCCTTCATCTTGGAAAGATTCTAAGGGGGAAGGATTCCAATTTTCTGGGTCAGATTCTAGAATATGACTGATCAAAGGGATTCCTGTGAGTGGACCACCAGAGAAAACTAAGGAGGCCAGGAAGGCTAGCCTGATCCTCAGAGACCAGCTTAGACCCAGGAGGAAAGGGACAGAAAGATCCTTGGACCAGCTGTCTGCAGAGAATTTTGAGATTCGAAAAGTGATAGT
>NW_026000108.1:19631096-19631782 GCF_001458135.2 Marmota marmota marmota
GGGGGGGGGGGGGGAGAGAGAGAGAGAAAGAAAACGTATTTTTAGAAAAAAATATACAGTTCTAAAAAAACTAAAAGCCTAGTAGTTTCCCAATGAATAATGAATGAGCAAGTGAACAAATGACCCAGTGGATGACGTAAAGCTGCCATCACTACAGACCACTCAAAGTCTCATCCATAAGAAGAGCATCCATAAGAGACTTTGAAGCACATAGAACACCTTTAATGTTTCCTCAGGAGACTAAGAATTAATATACTTGAGTTGATTTCAGATGGTGAATGTGCTTTGTTGGGGGGCACCCCAGGATCTGGGGACCATGGGGCTTGCTGGCTTTGCATGGGCTGTACCATGGGACAGGCATGATGAAAGGCAGAGCATACAGAGACGGATCAGACACCCTCCCCGACCCTGAGGGAGCACCGACAAGTGGACTGTCGGCAGTGGATATCCCCCCTTGTCAAGGACTGAAATAGAAATGAATAGTGCGGAGGTGCTCTCACAACGGAATGGCTACCATTGCCGGAGAGTCAACGAGAAATCTGCGCAAAGGAGGTTATCAATGAAAGTGGTCTTGAAAAGTAAGGAGCAGAAATTTTCCAGGTAGTGAAAGAGGAGAAACAGAAGGGTGGGGGGAGGAGGAGAAGGAGGAGGGGGAGGAGGAGGGGGAGGGAGAGGGAAGAGGAGGG